>NC_057392.1:43608591-43610513 GCF_019320065.1 Cervus canadensis
GGCCACCTAATATTCCATTGTATGCTAGTATCGTTGTTATTGTTGTTGCTTAGTTGCTAAGTTGTATTCGACTCTCTTGCAACACCAGGGAGTGTAGCCCACCAGGCTCTTCTGTCCATGAGACTTCCAAGGCAAGGATACTGGAGTGGGTTGCCATTTCCTCCTCCAGGGGATCTTCCTGACCCGGGGATTGAACCCATGTCTCTTTGTCTCCCGCAGTGGCAGGTGGATTCTTTACCATGAGCCACCAGGGAAACTCTTGACAGTATCAAGAGTTTTAATTTAGTTTTAAAATTCTAATTTGATTAGATTGCTTAGAGGTTTTAATTTATAAATAAGACTGTGGTGAACATGTTTGAAAGTAAATCTTGCCCAAATTTCTGATTATTTTCCTAGGAAAATGGGCCGAAGGGTATGAGCATTATCACCAGGAGCAGCACTATCCATGGAGCTGCTTACACCAGAAACCTCTGAGTCATGCTGATGGCCTCTCTAAGTGGTGTCTGGTGACTCAGTGACTTACATCCTAAGTATCCAGCATCTACCTGCTTCTCACTCCATGACCATCCTCCAGTTGGGATTACCCTGCTCTCCCTTACCTCCATGGTTGCAGTAGCCTCATGCCTGGTCCCTCTTCACCTGCTCTCCCCAGCCATTCCTCATAATGAAACCAGAGACAGTTTTTTTAAAAAGAAAAATCTCATCTTCTTTATCTGTTTAGAACCCTTAGATAGCCTCCCAATACTCTTAGGCTAAAGACCAACATTTTTGTTAATGGTATAAAAAGCTCTGTCTGCCTCCTCTCTCTGAGCTCGGGGCAAATAAACTTTTAAGATTTTGTGTTTCCAGAGATTTGTTTCTTCTTACTTCAGGGCCTTTGCATATACAGTCTAGTGGTTCTTCTCGCTTTCCCGCTTCCCCTTACCTCAGCTTTACCTAGTTGGTTCCACTGCTTGCTTCAGATCTCAGCTCAGAGGTCATCTTCTCATGGTAGTCTTTCTGACGACCTTCTCCCTCCCTCACCCCCCAAATCAGGTATGACTACCAGGTTATCTTTTATTTCTTAGTAGCACTTAGCACAGCTCTGACCACACGGTTAGTTGTGTAAGCAGTTAACAGTTTAAGTCTCTCTTTGCCTCAGGAGGTCCCCTCATGAGAGCCAGGCCATGTCTCACCCACGGGCCATGTTCTCATTGGCTGAACACCTAATATCTGGATAGTCAGACATCTGTAGAGTGAAAGAATAAAAGACCTTTGATACCTGAGGCCAAGTGCTTTGCAGAAGGGTGCTTTACATTTACTCTCCTTTCAGAACATACGAGGGTACCTGTTTGGCCACTCCTTTGCCCTAACAGAAATTTATGTTTTTAAAAAAATACCTTGCTGATAGGTGAAAGATGAGTGCCTCATAACTTTAATTAACATTTCTTTGTTGGTGTTGTTAAACATATGTTCATGTTTATTAATAGTTTGTGTTTTGTCTGGTAATTTTTCTTTCAGTTATCCTTATTAGGGTTTCAGAGTTCTGGTTTTTTTTTAAATAAATACTTATTTATTTATTTTAATAAATAAAAAATCGGAGAAGGCAATGGCAACCCACTCCAGTACTCTTGCCTGGAAAATCCCATGGATGGAGGAGCCTGATAGGCTGCAATCCATGGGGTCGCTAAGAGTCATTGACACGACTGAGCGTCTTCCCTTTCACTTTTCACTTTCATACATTGGAGAAGGAAATGGCAACCCACTCCAGTGTCCTTCCCTGGAGAATCCCACGGATGGGAGAGCCTGGTGGGCTGCCATCTGTGGGGTCGCACAGAATCAGACATGACTGAAGGGCCTTAGCAGCAGTAAATTGCTTATATTTAAAGAATACTGTGTTTGTTATGTAATGTACTAATTTCCCAGTTTATTGTTTGCCTTTT
>NC_057392.1:43910613-44129298 GCF_019320065.1 Cervus canadensis
AATTCATCACAGTCCATGTTCTTAAGGACCTCACTCCACATGGGAAATTGTGGGAGCACAGAGAAGGGACACTTAGGCCCAGACTGCTGGGCATGTTGGTGGGAGAATGATGAGTGTCAGAAGAAGCTCTTGGAGGAGGGGTTACCCAAGCTGGGTGGGTATCAGCCAAAATGGAGGGGGGGGGGGGCGGATGCAGGTGGAGTGACATCCCTCGATGAGCAGAGGCAAAGGCTTGTGAGCAGCATGGGGTGTTCTGCTAGGACTAGCTTCTCACCCAGGTGTAGGGATTACTAATGATCTCCTAGCTATCTCATCTTTAGACTTTTCCCCTCCTTCCACCATCCCTATGCAGTGCAGACTTATTTTTCCCTCCATCTCATTTCTCCTTTTTTTTTTTTAACCTGTGAACTTCTTATTTAAATATAACTTAAGGATAGCATAACCTATGAAAGTGTGTGATGAAGTTTTACAAAGTGAACATACCCAGGTACCCTGTACTCAGATGGAGTAACAGAACCCCAGAACCACAAGAGACCCCTTCCAGTGACTACCCACATCCTTCCCTCAAAGGTAACCACAATTCTGACTTATAACAAAACAGAACTTTTGCCTTTCTTGTAGCTCATATAAGTGAAATTATACAAAAGAATATACTCTTTTGTGTCTGGCTTATTTGACTCAGCATTCCTTCTATTTTGTTCTGGCCAATTTTCATCCATGCTTAAATGCCAGAAAATGGTCTTTGTGCTAGTCTTCATTTCAGCCCAGATGATGGAGAGGAACTGGCTACACAAATATCAGGTGGCGGCACAATTCACAATAAACCTCAGGACGAGAAGTTTCTCTGGCTGGCCCCGTGGGGCTGCTGCTGGAGAATGGATGGTTTCCATTGAGGGCTGTAATGGAGGAGGGACAGCACTTGCCCTGTGCTGTTCTCCTAATATTTCAAGGAGAGTGAAGCTTAGAATTGTTAAACATTCCCAGAAGGGACATAAATCTCATTTTAGCTTGTTTCAATTGCAGGATGAAATGGCTTGTTTTCTTGGCAATTTTTATTTTTCCCTCTCAGTCCCCTGCCCTCTGGTTCTCTGGCTCATAGGCGCATGGCTTCCTTCCTTCCTTCCTCTCCTGGACTCCTTCCCTTTTGGCAGTCACATCTCTGCAGAGTTCAGCCCTCTTCTGGACCCAGGAGCTTTTAGCTAGTCTTAGACTCAGGAGGTACAAGGGATTCAGAAGATTAGCTGATTCATTCTACCCTTTGTTTTTTGAACTTTAAAAAAAATCAAGATATGATTTACATATAGTAAAGTGTACAAGGGCTTCCCTGGTAACTCAGCTAGTAAAGAATCTGCCTGTAATGCAGGAGACACAAGTTAGATTCCTGGGTCAGGAAGTTTCTCTGGAGAAGGGCTGGGCTACCCTCTCCAATATTCTTGGGCTTCCCTCGTGTCTTAGATGGTAAAGAATCTGCCTGCAATGTGGGAGACCTGGGTTCGATCCCTAGGTTGGGAAGATCCCCTGGAAGAGGGCATGGCAACACACTCTGGTGTTCTTGCCTGGGGAATCCCCATGGACAGAGGAGTCTGGTGGGCTACAGTCCACAGGGTTGAAAAGAGTCAGACACGACTAAGCAGCTAAGCACAGCACAAAGTATACAAATCTTAGCATATAGCTCAATAAATAAATTAGTCTTTATCTATGTAGACTGCCACATAACATTTAATCAAAATATAGAACATTCCTAGCACCCAGAGGTTTGCTCATACTTTTTCCCAGTTGATCTCTCCTTCTCCCCTCCTTCCCCGCACCGTGGGAACCCTTAGTTTTCTTCTATCACCAGAGATTATGCTTGCTTGTTCTTGAATTTCAGATAAATGGAATCATACAGTATGTGCTTTTTCATGCCTGGCTACTTTTGCTCAACATCAGGGTTTGGAGATTCATCTATGTTGCTGTGGATATCTGTACTTTGTTCGTTTGTTGTTGCTGCTGTTGCCGAATAGAGTATCATTTACTTATCTACTTTTCTTTTCAAGGACATTCGGATGGTTTTCAGCTTGCCCCTATATTAGTTTGTTAGGGTTACCATTACAAAGTACCACAGAGTGGTTTAGATAACAGAAATTTAGTTTCTCACAATTCTGGAGTTCTGGAGGCCAGAAGTCCAAGGTCAAAGTGTCAGCAGGATTTGTTTCACCTGAGGACCTCGCTCCTTGGCTTGTAGCTGGCTACTTTGTGTCTTCACACAGTCTTTCCTTTCGTTTGTCTTTTTATAAGGACACCTGTCATATTGGATTAGGGCTCACCCCAATGACTTCATTCAACTTAACTACTTCTTAAGGCCTTATCTCCAAATACAGTCACATTCTAAAGTACTGGGAGTAGGACTTCAGTATATGAACTTGGCGGGGGGGAGGGGGGGGCAGTGGTGGAGAAAGAATAAAATTCTGTCCCGAACAAGCTACTATGAATAAAGCTGCTATGAATATTTTGGTATGTGTTTTGTACATGCACCATTATCCAAAGTGGTCAAACCAATTTACACTCCCATCATCATTTGGGGGTACAGTTGCTCTACATCTTCACCAGGTGCTTCATTTTACAGATGAGAAACAGAGACCCAAGAGAGGAACTGAAAGGCCCACTTTCCATATGTAGATCATGAGCTTGAAGATGCAGAGCATGCAGAGGAAGCCCTGTCTCAACCTGCTTCGGGAATTTCTGAAATTCTCCAACACGTTATTTCATTCAATCATTCAGTTACTCATCAAAAAGAATTCCAAAAACCACCCGAGGCTCAGGTCCTATGCTAGGCTCTGAAGTTAAGTGGTTATCAAGAGAGATGTGAAACTTATATTCCACTTGTAGCAACAGAAAATGAACATACCAGCTAAAGAGGTAATTGCAGAATGTGGTAAGTGCTAGCAAAGAAACAATGGAAGCTGAGTTAGAGAATAAGGGGGTTGGGGTGGAAAGGGTAAAATCTCCTTTAAATGGGTTGCTCCAAGTGCCTTTCTCTTACAGAGAGGCGAGCCCTGAAGGGATGAGAAGGTGTCAGTCGGACCAAGGGCCAGGGAAAGTGTTAAGGCAGGGGGAATAGGAAAAGTACTAGCCTTGAAGTAGGAACAGCTCTGATGGCCGGGAATGTGCAGGAAATAATGGTTTGTGTAACTGGAGCCAAGTAGACAACATAGAAGAGAGACAGTAGATGAAGTCTAGAGGTCAGGCCCAGACCATTCATGGCTCACAGCTCATGCGGAAGTGTTTGGATTTCATTTTATGGGCAATGGGAAACCATTGGAGGGTTTCAAGGAAATGGCAAACAAAATCCAACTGACCTTAACAACTGTATTGTAGGGGGTATAGGGAGGAAGGAGCAGGCAAACGGAAGGCGCAGTCTTACCCTTGCATGGGGTGAGACATGTCAGTGACTTGGACTTGGGAGGTGGCAGAAGAGACATATTGGGTTAGCCAAGAGGTTTGTTTGGATTTTTTCTGTAACATCTTATAGAAAAACCTGAACAGACTTTTTTGCCAATCCCATATTTTGGCAGTAGAACTGACATGACGTGGTAATGGGTTGAATGGGCCTGTTGAGAAGTGAGGATGGATCAAGGATGACTTCTAGGCATTGAGCTTGGGACCTCCAGACAGTATGAAAAGCTCTTTCAGCTATAACCTATCCATTCAAGATTGTACATCCTTGTCCATCTCAAGCCTCAGAATATAGTAGGTGTTTAATAAACATTCTTGAATGAATAACTGATTCCATGCATGAATGTTTTAGCACATGAATGGGTTCAATAAAGGTTTTTTTTATTGAGATAAAATTCACAAAACATAAAAATAACCATTTAAAAGTGTACAATTCAGTGGCATTTAGTACATTCACAGGGTTGTGCAACCATCACTTATGTCTTGCCTAAAAACATCTTCATCACCCCCAAAGGAGATCCTGCACCCAGTGAGCAGTCATTCACCAATCCCTCCTCCTCTCAGCCCCAGGAAACCACTCACCTACTTTCTGGGCCTCTGAATTTGCCTGTTTCTGGATGGTTCATAAAAATGTAATCATACAGTATGTGTACTTTTGTGTCTAGTGTATTTCTTAGCATAATAGTTTCGAGCTTCATCCACATGTATCAGTAGCTCACTATTTTTAATGATGGAACAATATCCTGCTGTATGAATATATCCCATTTTGTTTATCCATTTATCTCTCAGTGGACACCTGGGTTGTTTCCACCTCTTGGTTATTGTGAATAACGCTGCTGTGAGCATTTGTGTAACAGTAGTTGTTTGGATGCCTGTTTTCAAGTCTTTGGGGTATATGTCCAGGAATGTGGTTATTTGGTTATATGGTAATCCGTCTTCAACTTTCTGAGGAAATGTCAAATTATTTTCCAACAGGTCAATAGAAGTTTCTTGAATGAAAAAAAGGAACAGTAGGTGGGAGGCAGGGATGAGGGCTTTTTGGCCCTCCACAAGCTGCACTGGACTGTGCCATTTGCAGGCTGTGTGATGTGGGTCAAATTACTTAAGTTCTCTGGGTCACCTCTTCATCCTCAAAGTGGGGAAAATAAATCTTTTCTCTGTGAGCCGAGGGACATGTTTTTTCTAAAGTTCTAGGCACAGAGTAAGCCCCCAGGTTAACTGCCTTCTCTTACTCTGACCTTGACCATATTGCAGTAGGCTCTTGATTCTACCTGGCCAAGGGGCCAAGTTCAGCCGTGCTGCAAACTACAACTCCCAGCACGCACTTCTCCCGGGCCGGCTCTCCCAGCGTGGTGCGCATGCTTTGGCAGACGTGGCACCGGGAACTCGGAGGCGGGGAGCAGTTGGGAAGTGGTGGCGGCGGTGGCACCCGGCGAAGCTGCGGTCGCGGGAGCCCGAGTGGGGACCGGAGCCGGCTGGGGGCAGCGGCAGCAGGGATGGCGCGGGTCGTGCCGGCGTGGCTGCTCCTGCTGCTGGCCGTCTGGGTGAGGCTGTGGCGCTGGGGTTCGGGCAGGGACGGCACGTGCGCCCGGCGTGCAGGTCCAAGCTCCCTGCTCCCGGCGCTCCCGGGACTTGCGGGGAGATGATGCCTCCGGGCGCCTGGGTGGGGGCATGCGTGCTGGACGGGCGGGGACCCGGTGGCTGTGCCGGAGGCGGCGGGGCGGTCGCCGTGCCCTCCCTGAGGAGTGCTAAGGCGCTCAAAGGTCGGAAGGAGCCCGGGGTAGGGGAGCCCAGGGGGCGCTGGGCGATCGTTGGCTGGGGGCTTGCGCGGTGGACACGACTTTACGGGGGTGCAGGTCAGGGGGCGGCCACGGGCTAGGGCGGAAAGCCGGCGGCTGCTCCCCAGACTCGGGGCCCTGCACCTGTGTGAGTTTGGGGTAGGAAGGGGATGCTTGGCACCTGCACTGCCGGAAACCTTGTTTTAGGGCCACCTAGTTCTTGGTTTTGGCCCTGGGCAGCCGGGAAATTGCCGGCCACCATGGGGCCTGCCCTCCCGCAGCCCCCGCCGGCCAGACTTGGCTGGGCCGGGTGGGGTCGCCGGGGCGGGGAGTTCTGCTCCATTACCCAACTGAGGCTGGCTGGAACCTCAGCCACTTTCTGGCTTGTGATGCGGCCTATCGTTTAATGTAGGTGACTTAGTCTCCTCATCCGTGAAATGGGGACGCTTTAGATACCACCCCACCCCTCACCCCCCGCAAGGTTGCCAGGATGATCGGATGACAAATTGGAGGAGGAAGCTCTGTAAATTTCGAAACCCTACAAGAGGGGAGGAGGGACGGGCCAGGGTTATGGGAGTGTGGGATCTCCGGAGCAGTTTGCTACTCTAGGGGTTGGGGGTGGAGAGTGTTCCCCAGGGCATTGCTGAGAGAGGTCGGAATGGGTGTGTCCACAGCACCCAGGGACCGGGGTTTGGCCTTGGTGTTTCTGTAGTTTCTGGTCTCCCTTATTCTAGGACAGTTTTGGCTCCTTCTTTTCCTGAAGTTCCTGAAAAGAGACTCCTGCTGCTGGCACTCTTTCCAAGCTGGATTTTCCAGGGTTTTTTTTTTGGGGGGGAGGGGCGGTGGTGTGTGGCAAGGATGCTGGACAACGGGTGAGGAGAAAAAAATGTAGTGTGGATTGAGTTGTTTTAAACATTTCCATCTCTCAATACTCTGCCCTTCTGGGATCACCAGTGAGGAGTGGCCCAGTGGTTTCTGGTTGTCTGAAAGTGAGTAGAAAAGGAAGCTCCCTGCCCCTCTAGGTCTGTTTCTCCCTCTTAGAAACGGGGCTGGAGTGGGGCAGTGTCACTTCCCCAGGCTTGTTTAGGTTTGTTTGATACTCTGCATTCTGTTCCCTCAGCCAGTTGGCCTGGGCCGTCTCTGGGCCAGGCAGGGCTGCTGGACTGTGCAGAGGGGGCCATCTCCAGTGCCACCCCGGAAAGGTGTTTGAACTCAGTCTGTTTTAGAAGGTCTACTTTCTACTTCCCCTTCCTTTTCCCTCCTGTGAAAATGAAAGACTTGGGACTCTGACCAGAAAGAAGTTTCATTCAGCAAACATTCATTTATTGGCTGGCTCTGGGTTGGATTTGAGATGGAGGGCAAAACACACATTGTTCCTGCCCTCTGGTGTTGCCCTGAGTTGGGCGGGGAAGTCAGTGCTGTGGGCAAATAAAGACAGAAGAGTGAGTACCCATATTCGAAGTTCTGGGAGCACTACTGAAGGAGAGCTGTACATTAATTTAGAGGGAAGGTCAGCCATGACTTTCCTGAGGGGTGAGCTGAGCTGTCAGGAGCGAGTGTGGGAGTCATCTAGGCAGTTGAGATCTGCTGATGCCCTCCACTGGGAGGTGTAGAGAGTGGGTAGGTTTGCTGAGAGCACTAGAACCTGGGAGTCATCAGCAAGGAATTGGCATTTTCTCCTTTCCCCAAGCCCAAGATTGGCTTAGCAGGTGTGAGACTGAGGTGTAGAGCCAGTGACAAGTGGTGAGTGGACACCAGGGTGCCTTGCTATGCTAAGTTGCTCAGTTGTGTCCAAGTCTTTGCGACCCCATGGACTGTAGCCTGCCAGGCTCCTCTGTCCATGGGATTCTCCAGGCAAGATTACTGGAGCGGGTTGCTGTGCCTTCCTCCAGGGGATCTTCCCAACCCAGGGATCGAACCCATGTCTCCTGTGGCTCCTGCATTGTAGGCAGATTCTTTACCACTGAGCCACTGAGGAAGCCTGGACACCAGGATGGGTCTCTGTAAATATAAATTGTGTCCATATAATAAGGGTTCCCCAGCTCCTGGGAGTTGATTGGGTTTCTTTGTTCACTCAGTATTTACTGAGAGCTGATATGTGCAGGGCACTGGGCTATGACCCAAGAGACGCAAAGAAGTGTGAAGGGGTCTACAGAGATTCATGGACAGGGGTGTACACACCTCATATTTTTTACAGTAGCAAAAATATGGAAGTGGCTTACGTGCTTAACAATAGCAACATGTTTAAATTACTTGTAGCCCTATCCATACCATGGAAAGTGATGTTTATAAAGGATATATGTATTTGTTAGAATGCTGGATTTATTTTCAAAATATTTTATAATGCTTATGAGGACTATCTAAGGACATGAAAAGTACTTGTGTATGATAATTAGGGGAAAATCGGGATACAAAACGGAATCCCAGGGTGGCTGAAGATAGCTACAGAAGTGAGGGATTAGCCGAACATCCAAATGTCAACAGTGATTGCTCTGGAAGGTGGAGTTGTGGGTGACTTTTGTTTACTTCTTTGTTTATGCTTTCTTTATATTTCCCAAGTTTTCTATATGAATGCGCATCAGCTTTTAACCAGAAGTTAGTAAAGGAACTTTAAAAAAAAATGATTCTTTGGAGACTCCCAGTGTTCCAACACTATGACGTGGAAAGGGCTGCAGTCAACACTTGGACAAGTTGGTCCCAGCTCTTGCAGGCTGGGTATCTCTGCCTGGGGCCTGCAGCTGGGGGGGCCAGGCTCTCCTGTCCCCCACCCCCGCGGCTGCCTGGCCCTTCATGCTGTCCCTGCAGTCAGCCCTTCCTCAGGCCATCTGTGCTGACTGTCCTGTAGTCTCCATCCAGAACTTGGGAGGACACGATCTCACCCTGCTCAAGGGTCTCAGTGTCAGGCTGAGGCCCGGAGCTGGGCTGTGATGACATTTTCACAGGTTCATAGACAAATGGGAAAAATAACAATGGTAAATTTTTTCTTTTTTTTTCATGATTCCAAGTATTTCCAGTTTAAAAACTTAATTTCTCTGCCATGGTGTCCATATTGAGAGGGTGCTTGGGGAGTGGCTTAGAGTGTCCTTTTGGGAAAAAAGATGAAAGCAGTGATACTGTATTGTGATTTTTTTAAAAAAGCCTTCGATTGATAAAAATCTAAATTCAAATTTGTATGTTATATGTATAATATATTTTAAACATATTTAAAATATATTTTTAAAAATTAACTTATATTTTAAAATATATCCTGCTACTCTGTGAGCTTCAGAAGTCTGAGAACTATTGACCTAACTCAAAATTCTCTGATTTTATAAGGGAAAAATGAGGCTTTGAGAGAGAAGGGACTCACCATGTGAGGCCACCTAGTTTGTAAAGATAAGGCGGGTGCGAGAGCCAGGCTCCTGAATTACAGATGGGCATTCTTCCCACTCCATCTATGTCATCCAACTCCCACCTGCTTCCTTCCACCCACGCCGCTGCCCAGGCCTCTGCCCCTGAGGGTGGCGTGAAGCTCAGAACCTGGTGGGACGGGGCGGAGGTGCAGGGAACAGATGTTTGCCTGGTCTCTCCTGCTGAGCTTTTAATGTATACGTATTTAGGTTCTACACCATTATATATTTAATAGGCTCTTGTGGGCTGGCCTGGGGGCCTAATTGCCAGTTATAATGCTGCTTGGAACCTGGAGTGCACTTTTCCCACAGAAATAAGCACTTTACAGAGGAAGTGTTAAAAAAGAACTGGCACATGAGTTGGGGGAATGGTCAGGTGCCTTAGGAGCGGCAAACAGGGTCAGCCTCTGGGGCACCCAGTGACCAGGGAAGGGCCCCGGCTTATGCCTCACAAGGAGGGCAGACCCTGACCTCTGTGGCAGTGGGGATCCTCTGTGTGCTGGCACCTCGCCCAGACTTGACATGCAGTCATCCCTGGTCCATGTTTGCTGGAAGGAATCAGTGTTGCAGGCAGGGAGTCCAAGACAGAAATGTAGACAATGAGGAGCAATGGACCAGGCTGGATGGATGGAAGGATTTGAATCTGGGGCTGGGGAAATAAGACTGGAAAAGTGAATCCAGTAAAAAAACCTTAGATGCCTGTCAGAGCTTTCAGAACTGAAATCTATAGGCAATGGAGAGACATAATGAAAGTTGCCCTTTTTAATAAAAGGACAGTGAGGCCACAGTGGAGGGTTGGGTTGGAGTGGGAGAGACTAGATTAATTTTCCCAAAACAACACTTTCTTCCTCTTACTTTCTTCTCTGTTATCTACAAGATGAAGTT
The DNA here is from genome assembly GCF_019320065.1 of Cervus canadensis. Classification (NCBI taxonomy): domain Eukaryota; kingdom Metazoa; phylum Chordata; class Mammalia; order Artiodactyla; family Cervidae; genus Cervus; species Cervus canadensis. The sequence continues at coordinate 43,920,101 of NC_057392.1, forward strand.
CAGGGCGATGTTACGGAAAGAACATGGGCTTTTTGCCGCACTGTGGAGCTGTGTGACCTTGGGCCCTGCCTATTTTCTTGTTTGTCAGCAGTGGTAATAATACCCATTGTGCAGAGTTGAAAGGATCAGAAATAATACAGGGAGCACCCAGCACAGTGCATGGCACATGGGCACGCCCAATAAATAGGAACGGGCAGGCACCTCAGGGGTTGGAGACGGGGTGCCTGGTAGCCAGTGAAGGGCCAGAGGGGCTGTGAGTGGAGGCTGTGAGCTGTGGGTAGGGGGCTGTACCATGGGATTCTTGGATTCTTGCCATCATGAGTCCCTGGAGCCGAGGTCCTGATGGCTCCTTGCCCCTCTGCAGTGGGCCCTTCAGAGCCTCTGGATGGGTGGGGGTGTGGCTGTGTGTGCCCAGAGGGGCTAAGAGTTTAAGCACTCTCCTTTTCCCCTTTTTTCTGAAAGTGGATCCTCTCTTGAGGCCGGAGATACCAACCACACTGCCTCCCTGGAGGGTTTGCCCCAGCTTTGTGGTTTTGTTCTGTGAGGCTCTTGTGTTTCCCTTGGTGGTTGTAGTAGGTTTTGGAGGCTGACAGTGGACCAGAGAGTGACCCCCAGGATGTAGGAGAGCCTAAGTTCTCCTGCATTACCAGACGTCGATGGTTTTCTTACCCTCCTTTCGTTTCCCCCACACCTGGCATCGTGGTGGGAGAGGGAAAGAGCTCTGTGCCTCGCCCAACCTGCAGCACTAACCTGAGTCTCTGGCTTCCCATTCGACCTGTCGATGAGAATTATAAAACACCTGGTACATTGTAGAGGGCTTGCAAAGTATTTCAGTGTGTTTCAGGTCTGTGTAATTCTGCGTCCCACACGAGCTGGGTGAGATAAGCTGGTTGAGTCCTATTACTTCAAGAGAGGGATGGGTAAGTTGACAGAGTGGGGAGAGAGAGACCAGTGATGGGCATGGACTGGAAGGGGAGGGCATAGACAGATGAATGGATCACTGACTGAGTAGCCTCCTTCGCAGGTGCTATTTTCTGAAATAGCAGCACCAGCCATTTACCCTGGGTATCCATGATCCTTGCTCTTTAGCTTCCTAATGGCCTGAATACGGGAGGCGGGGCCACAGCCAGGCTCTCCCTGACCATCCTCCTCACCCTTCTCATCACCCTCCCTGCTGGGCTCTAGGTAACTGTCCCCTCTGACCACCTACGCCCATCAGGGCCTCATTCCATTCACCAGTTTACAATCACTTCTAAGTAATTAGCTTTGCAGTTATGTGGTGAGGGGTGGAGATGTGGAGTTGGAATAGCCTTTTTGCATCTTTTTATTCCCTGAGGTCATACTGAGCCCCCAGCTTGGATGTGTGCTCTGTGCGCACATGGCCTGGTGATGAGCCTGTGCCCGGCTTCAGGGTTTCCTGCTCCTCACTGTTGGCCGGGGCAGGAGTAAGAGCGTCCATCACCGCAAAGAATCCCACCATTCCTCTAGCCCCTTGGCATGAGCAGATGTCTTTAATTCGTGAGCAGATCCTTTAATCCTTGTCTTGGAAGGTATTAATGGAGATCGAGGTCGAGGGCTTACGCTGGGGCTTAAACATAAGGGTGATATAGCTTCTGAGCCAAGTCATGGGCTTGGCTGGAAAGCTCTGCTCTGGGGCCAAGTAGGGCAGGCTCCTGTGGAACAAGCAGGTTTGCTCTCACCAAGGAGTCTGACTTGGCTGCGTCCTGGGCAGGGTGTTGTACATGCTCCTTATTTCAAAGGAACATGGACCACCATGTGCATGTTACATATATCATGTTCATTCATTCCACAGATCTTTCTTTTTTTGTTTTTAACAGATACCTCATGAGACTCTGTTATGAGCCAGACATACTGTGCCAAGGCATTGGGGACAAACTGATAAAAAGGATGGATACCATCCCTTCCTCCCATTGCCTGGTGAGAGGCCACTAATTTATTATTTAATTCAAGTAGGAAGTGCTGGAAGGAGGGAGATAGAGTGGTTAGAGCATGTGTAACAAGGATCCCTACCCTATTGCAGGGTGTCAGAAAAGGCCTCTCTGAAGACTTATGGACCCTTTCTCAAAAAAATGTTTTTAAATGTATAAAACAATGCATAGGATTATAGAAGAAACCAGTGATATTGAAATAGTTATCAAAATATTTTAATAAATTGTGAAAAAGTAGTATGTATTTTTTTAATGCATCATGTAGGAAGATCTAGTGACAAATTTGATAATTTCTGTAAATTGTAAGTAGTGATGAGCATAGATATCTGCAATAACCCTCTTGTGCTGAGAAGATATGATTTCTATTGGTGACAAAGTCATGGACATTGTCAGTGCTACTGTAATTGGTTACCTACATTCATAATAAAGGGAAGACTAAATTTCAGTGAAATTAGTGAAAATAAAGATGCAGTTTATTTATTTCAGTGAAATTAGTGAAGATAAAGATCCCATCCAAATTCACAGACCCCGGTGTAAGAAAAATTATCCCCAAACTTAGAAATTAAATATGATTTTATGACTTTCTAATGTCACACTGGAACATTGTCTAGGAAGCCCACCTCAGGGGCATCCGGTGCTTTAGGGATTGTTACTATGTTTTTTATTCCTTAGGACCCACACTCTGTAAACTTAGAAAGGATGCAGATGATTGCTATTAGGTAGGGAAGAGAGATTCTTCAGGATATTAACTGGCTTGTTATCTCATTTAGCAATCATATCATACCTTTTTTCATCGACCACTTGTAAGTTTCTTATAACATCTTTTTTAAAAAAATTTGGCTGCACCGCACGACTTACAGGATCTTAGTGCCCCCAATAGTGGAAGTGTGGAGTCCTAACCACTGGACCACCAGGGAATTCCCTGTAACTTCTTTAACAAAATATTTTTATTAACCTGTTTTTTTCTTTCTTACATCCTCTTTTGACCTAGCTTTGTCATTTTAGTGCGCCCCTTATTTAATTAATACCACTTTGAAATATGCTCAATCTTTGCATGAAAATTGGGTTTTTAAATTTGAAAATTATACTGGCTCCCTGTTGAGGAGCCATGGAGCGAGCAGAATGTGAGGTTGTGGCACTCAGAAGGGAGGTCTGGGTGGGGCTGTTAATGTAGGGGTGGGCTCAGGTGGGGTGCCCCAGGGGACGGTATGGGCAGGTAGAGAAGATAGACTGAGTGAGCCCGGAGGAAGTGCTGCATTTACAGGATGGTGGCAGTGGATTTACAAAGAAGACAGTAAGGGTTGTGGGAGAGGTGGAAGGGAGACCAAGTGTGTTCTGCCAGGGCTGAGCGAAAGGAGAAGTGGAGGTACCTGTAGGGTCTTCCGCATGGAGGTCATTGCCGAACCTCCGCCAGGAGCCTCTTTGGTGGTGGGGGGCAGATCTGAGGATGCTAAGGACTGCTCAGAAGGGGAGGAGGGAGGTGGAAAATTCTGGCTGTGAAGGAGTGAGGAGCGGTATGGGGTCCAGAGAGGAGGTTTTTGAAAGATGGGTTAGTGGTCTTCCAACCCAGCTGTGACTCTGACCACCTTAAAGAGGTATGTGTGAAAATGGATTCTTGGGCTCTTCAGATCTACGAGATGATTTTCTTCAAGGGTGAGGCCCAGGAAGCTGTCTTTCCAGAAAGCTTTTACTTACTGCTGTTGTGCAGCTACAAACCAGAGACATTTACAAGCTAACATTAATTTTACGTGGTGGACAATATCTTGCCAGCCAAGGTTGCCTCTTTGGGCCGAGTGGCATGACACAACTTCTGCCCATGATAAAAGCCACATACACCAGTGACACTGTGAGACTCACTTGGCTGGAGCATGTGCCGTTTTTGCTTTTTTCTGTGGGAATTGTGCACAACAGGTAGCAGAGAAGGGATGGCTCCTGCTGTCCTTGAAGCTCTTTCCGGTTGGTTGTGCTCAGTAGCTAGATTGGAAGGGGAAGCCGACTTGCTGGCCTCTCGGGTCTTGTCTGGGTGCAGCTCTGGGGAGGGGAGGGAGCTTGAGGGACACCAGTGGGAAGTGTGACATTGACAGGCAAAGGCGAGCTTGTGATCTGTGCCTACAAGACCTCTGAGTCCCGGTTCTGCTGTTTTAGGCATCACCTAAGTTGAGTGCCTTTACTTCTTTGAACCTCGGTTTTCACATCTCTAGAGTAGGGATGGTACACCTCCCACACAGATTGTTTACAGCAGGTTTTCAAACATTTTTACTGCAATTCCTGCAAGAACAGTTTTGCATTTTACATTTATAACCAAGTACATATATCTATATATGAACATAACAGATGCAGATTTTTCACTGAATACACAGTCTTGCTACCAATGTACACACTGATGTTTCCTTCTTACTGTTATTTAAAGAAATGCTGGTGGTAACCCACTGAAGCAATTTTATAACTCTATTCTTGGGTTAAGGCCTGAGGGATAGAAAATACTGATTTCAAATCTCAGCTTTAGGGGATTGAATGAGATACTGTATGTCAAAGCACAGATGTATCTCATGGGTCATGAGCCCTTGAATTGTTATTTTCTTTTCAATTAATGGAGCTTTGAGACAGGGTTGGGTTTCCGGAGTGGGAATTCACCTGCTCTTCCTCGGGCCCTGCTGCCTGCTTCTCTGCTTCCTCCCCCAGCTCTTCCTCGTTAGCAGGCCTGGCACACCAGGCTGGCAGCAGCCCAGAGCCCTCTTGGCTCTTAAAGAGGTTTTCCACAACATTAAAAGCTTTAGGGACTTAAGTCCTGGTTAAATGCACTGCAGTTGCAATTTCAGGATAAAAAAACCTGTTTTTATAAGCTCTTGGATCAGTCGTCCTGCCCCCGAATTGTCCCTTGTTGACAGCCACGTTTGTGCCACGGAAAATGGGTGGGAAAACTGTGTAGCCCACATCAAAGGTGTGGTTGTGGTTTTTAAAGGAAGCAACATATAAGACATACCCTGGCTTTTTCATTCATGGGAGCAAGTGGTGAGACGTGCGTGGCTCTTGGTCTTTCCACTTCACCTTGGGTCCGAGTCAGAGCTCTCTTACCTACTTGCCGGGTAATGTTGAGCAAGTTTCTAACTCTTTGTCTTGACTTCCTTATTTATAGACTACGTATAATGAAAGTACCTACTTAATTCACTTGCCAAGAGAATGAACTGGACAGTCATGTGAGCAGTTTTGCTGGCTCCTGGGCACACATGAGCACTCTAAACTCAACAGCTCTTGCGATGATCATGGCCTCATCCCCAGGCCCTCGGTGTTGGGACTAAAGAGTCCTCTCAGGATTAAAGAGTCCTCTCTCTGGTTGGGTTCCATCCCAGCTGAGTGCTTTCCAGTTTCCCTCTCTTTCTTTAGCACATTTAGCTCCTCAGCTGCAGCTAGTCAGGGGTCCACATTCCAAGGGCCAGGCTGTCTTTCTGCCACACAAACACACATGGACGCACACGCACGTGCCATCCAGGCAGTGTTCATTTTTATTTCAAAGGCTGCTGGGTGGTGGACTTTTGAACACTGGGAAATATCAGTGGTGAAATCTTCAAACTTGGTTTGAGGTCAGGCCTTAGCTCCTTGTGAAGAGGATATTTAGCCATGGTGATTGGTGACAGATGCTTACAATTTGTCCATTTAAGGAGCATAAATTACCTATATTTAAAAATGAACATTTCTCTCTCTCGCCCTCTTTTTCTCTCTCGTCAGAGCCATTCTCAGCATGCGTTGCATGCAGAGTTCTCTGCGGATTCTGTGTAATAGTTCTTATTAAAAAACTCCACACTGTCAGGTGAGCAGAGGAGCCTGCAGCAGTCAGTCCGCTCAAAGTGAAGAGGGGAAGATAAGCACCCCTCTCGCTTGGGAAAGTGCCAGTGAACACTGGATGGGTGGTCGAGGGTATCAGGAGGCCTCTGAAAGACGGGGGGCAGTATTTGGTTGTATTCTGGACATCTGGGAATCTCTTTTTTTTTTTCTGTCTTATTTTAGGTGTTTTTTCCCTAACTCTAATTTTGAGATAGACTTAGAGAAGAGCTGCAAGAAGAGTATAAAGGATTTCCATCTTCCTTTCACCCGATTCCACAGATATTAACATTTTATCACATTTATCATACTCTCCCTCTGCATATATAAAGTTTACAGACACAATTCTCCTTTGTCCCATAAATACTTTATTGTTTCCTAAGAGGCAAGGACATTCTCTTATATAATCAGAGTACAATAGTCAAAATCAGGAATGTAGCGCTTGGCTCAGGACTTTATCCAGAATCCCATGTTGAATTTGAATTAATTGTCATGTCTCTTTAATCTCCTTTAATCTGGGCCACTTTCTCAGTCTTTGTCTTTTGGGACCTTGGCATTTTTGAGGAATGTCCCTCGGTTTTGTTTTGGATGATATTTCCCTTCCTTCGGTGCCTTCTATCAGGAAACATATGTTCATTTGACCCATTCTTGGTGGTGTTAACATTGGTCCCTTAGTTGAGGTTTCTGCCAGATTTCTCAACTATAAAGTTACATTTTCTTGTAGTGGAGAAATACTTGGAGATTGTTAATTGTTTCCATGATGGTAGCCAAATGATGGTAATTTTTAAAAAGTATTTGTATCGGGCATGCCTATTATGGTTAGAAAAATACACAAAGGAGAAGAATAAAATCTATTCAAGGACAAAGGCTTACTTTGGTGAATTTCTTTTTCTTCCGGTCATTTTCTTAGCATAATTGGCTGTATAGTTGTAATCATACCATCTACATTTTAAATTCTGTTTTAAAAAACTTAACATTAAAACAAATATCTTTTCACTGTACAATCTTTGAAAACATCACTTAAATGCCTGTTTCATCCTGTCAAGTGGTTTACTCTAAGAAAAGTTTCCCCCGATGTTGGATATTTAAGTTGTTTACAATTTCTGACTCTTGAGTAGGAATGAATGAGTCATATATGTGTCAGAATCTCTGTGAATTTCCTTGGGACACATTCCCAAAAGTGGAATTACCACGTGGAGGAGCAGAAATGCTTTTAAGGTACTTGATTAATTGTGCCAAATAGCTTTTCAAAAGAATTGTGCTGGCTTAAGTCTTTGCCAGCACTATATGACAGTCGGGTGTCATATTTTAAGAGATTCACTAATGGTGTTTCTCAACTTTTTTTTAAAACCGTGATCCAAAAATCAAGGTTTGTGTTGAGATTAATTTCCTGTATTTTGAATTATGAAAGCATAAATATTTATTTCCCAAAGTAAATTATAGTGTAATATGGCACGTTACTCCATTTAGGCTCTGCCTCCCCACTCCTGGCCTTGGAATAGCTCTGGGAACTGGGAGCATGGGTGTGTCTGGGGCAGACCATTCAGGACATTGAGGGGCTTAGGGGCACATGAGGAATTGGGGAATTTCACCTACAGAATCCTAAGAGGGAATGTGTTTGCTGTCTTCAGAGTGTGGTAGGCTGGCAGAATGGCTTGGGAGGGGGAGGGATTTGAACTTTCTAATGACTGGAGCCATCCAAGATGAAATGGTAGGACATGGACTTCTGTGCATTAACACAGTTTAGTTTCTGCAACCTTCCAGACTCCAATGTGCTGAGCAGCCTCAGGAGATTTTGAGTACTTGGCTCTGGAGGCTGGAGACGGCATGGAGGAATGTTTAAAGGAGTCTTCTATCTGGAAACCAACCAACCCAGCTTAACTCTGAGGGATGTCCTGGCCTGTTGGTCTCCTTACTATTAATAGTAAAGGGCTGAGGTTGTAGGGAACCTGAAGAGTTATTAGTTTTTCTTTCATTTGTGGGTAGCCATCACCAGGTGACCAAGATACTTGGGATGGAAATAGGCACAGTGAAACTCGAGTAATTAGGAGGAACACAGTAAATCAAACCCTTGGTAGTCTGTCTCCTTCCTTGTAGCAGTTGATCTAAAGTATAATGCATGATTTGATGCTTTAGATGCTTTGAAATATCCCAACTGGAGTAGTTGTTAATATTTCTTTCTAGTTAAAGCTTTTGTTTCAGTAGGCACTCAAAATCTATTTGCATGTGTGCCAGAAAACCCAGAATGATAGTGCCTCAAAGAAATTCTTTATTCCACTCACAGAGAAGTCTGGAAAGGGGTGTTCCAGGGCCAGTACATTCCTCTGTGGTATCAGAGTCCCAGGTGCTTTCTATTTTGATAACTCTACATCTTTAGCAAGTCCTTCCACCTCATTGTCTCAAGGTGGCTGCTTAAGTTCCAGCCATCTTTCTAGATTCTAGGGAGCAGAAGGGAGGAAGGGACTAAGAAAATTCGTAGACTCTATTAAGGACACTTCCTAAAAGTTGCTGCATAACACTTCGGTTTACATTCCAGGGACTGGAATTTAGCCACAGGGCCACACTTGATGCAGGGAAGACTGAAAGGTTTGACTTTTAATGTGGGTGGCCACATGCCCAAGGCAACTCAGCAGTTTCTTCATGAGGTGTAATTACCTCACTGTACTTCTCTGGTAGTGGTCACTAGACGAGGTTTGCAGAATATCATAATTGCAAAGGACTTTGGAAATCACTTTCAACCCGTTCATTTTACAGAGAAAGACAGAGAGAAGGAGGCATGGCTTGTCCAAAGTCACACAGTCAGTAAATATCAAAACCAGCACAAAACTTGGGTCTCTGACTCTTTCTACCAAACCTCTAGCTCTCAAATACTCAGCCAGCTGGGGTTCTCTGACCTGGGGTTCAGGTCATCTGTTTTTAACCTTATTCCTGGATCCCTTTACCACCAGCTTCCTAAGAGTCTAGACTTAGATTCTGACATTTCAAAACTATTTTGAGTAAGATGTGGGCTACACTAAATTAAACCAGCTTTTTCACAGCTCCAAACATAAGAAGGCTATCTTTTTTTCAGGTGACAGAGCAAAAAGAAGGTCAAGTCCCACATCCACCTTTTTTCCTAAATGTTAAACTTCTGTCCTCAACTCTTCTTCCTTTAGCAAGTCACTTTTACATAATTGAATACCTCTGGCTTCATGATCTGCATTGAATAGTGAATCCATAACAACAGACAGCATCCTGGGCTATGGAGAATGTGAGGGTGCTGGCACGTACCCCAGAGATCCGGAGCTTTTTAAAGCTGAGAGTGTAATGTGGCAAGGACTGATCTCCTGTTATTTTCCAGAATTGCATGACTCTCTGTCTAGCCTGGTGGTGATGGTGGGTGAGGTTAAGTGAAGAGAAAGGAAGTTGTGAATGCAGTGTGTTAGAATGAGAGGAGGCAGAAGGGAGCCCAGACCTTGCACACACCTCTGATGAACCGCAGATCTGGGCTGACAGCCCCAGGGTCTTGAGAAGGGTGGCCAACAGCAGGTGTTCTGGGCTTGCAGGAAGTAGAGAGTTGGTGTAAATCCCTGCTGGGACCCTCCTTGCCCATTCTGAAAGATTTTGGCTTATCCTGGCTGATTTGATTTACCCCAACTGCGGGAAGGAGGTGCTTCTGGGAAGGGTCCACTTGGGGTGCTGTGAGTCTAGGGAGCTTGTGGGGTAGAGGTAAGCCACTACCTCTGGCCAGGACCTAGGAGGCCCGAACTCTGTGACCTGATCTACTGTGTGACCTTTGTAAGTCAGTTAACCTCTCTGAGCTTTAGTTTCTTCATCTGTAGGACGAGGCTAGTGCCCACTTGTCCCAGAGGGGCAGATGGGCACAAAACCGGGAAGCACCATCCTCCATGTGCTGTGTGGCCTGTGGGTCTGGTTCGCTGTGCAGACGGGTGGTTATTCTAGGTGCGGACGCTAGATTTGTGTACGTGCACATTTCTTCCTGCTTGGACGTGCTGTCCTGCCTGATTGCAGGCAGGGCCCTGGAGAGGAAAAGGTGGTGCTGGGTCTCCTGTTGTCCTTGCTCTGTCTGTGATTTGTCGCACTAGTAGCACTAATACAGATAATTACGATGCTTCTGTGCTGTGTGCCAAGCATAACGTTAGGTTCTCCGTGTAGTTTAAACCCCTTGTTTGATCCTCAGCCAACACTGCAAGGCAGGTGTCAGTATTATCTTCTCCTCGTTATAGGTAGGGAGATGACACTCATAACCCCTCATGTCATCCTGCTGTAAATGACGGTGCCTGGATTTGAGCCCAGGTTTGTCTGACTCCAGACGCAGTGCTCTTCCCATGTGTCTGTGGGGTGGTGAGACCGCAGAGGGAAGAGAGCGAGCTTCTCGCCTGGAGGCCCCTGTGTCCAGCAGGCCCTAAAACAGGCAGACGCCTGTTTGGAAGGTGAGGGGAGAAGCCAGCGTCCTCGACCCCATTGCCTCCAGCTGCAGTAGAGGGTGGGGGTGAGGGCCTCTGTGTCGGGCACCCTGAGTGGCTGCTGGGCTCTGTAGGGTGCTTTTACTCTGATGAGGGGAGGGGCTCGAGTGGAGGGGGCTCTGATGCTGGGCCCTAGTGTTCTCAGAGGGGTGTTGTGCTGTGACAGGGGTTGGGGGGTTTAGGGACCAGTACTCTGATGGGGGGCACTGGCTCTCTGATGCAAGCGGGACCTGGTTTTGGGGCCCGTGTTTCCCAGCAGTAGAAGAAGAGAATGTCCTTCCCAGGTGTGTTCTGCCCTGCACCCAGGGGAAGATTTATGGGTCTCAGCCCAGTCAGTGGGGTAGTTCAGCCCTGATGGAAATACTGTGAAGGCTGGGGCTGGCGAGCAGAAAGAAAGCAATTATTGGGGGAAAGTCAGAAGGAGTTTGCACAGGCAACAGAAGGGGATTTTTTTCTCTTCTTCCTCCAAAGTGAAAGACTTAAGACGTAAAGAGCCTGCCTGCCAAACCCAGGAACAGCTCCATGGCTGGCTCGGAAGGTGGCTGGCTTCCTTCTCATACGTTGCCCTGTCCCCCCCTCCGAGGGCTTGACAAAACAGAGTTTGTGCATCATTAACATTATTATTGTTGCCGTAGTTATTGTTATCAAGGTTTGTGGGTTGTGACTTATGAAGTCTGCCAGAAGGCTCTTGGCAAGGCTATTCAGGGCTCACAGGAGCTGCATATTTAGGGAGGGAAGGAGTACGCATGCTGGAAAGGTTAAGGTAGACTGAAGCGGAGGAGAAAGGAGAATGCTAAGTGGCTGGAGGAGAGTCCCCTTGGGTTTAGAGGACGGAGGAAAGGGCCGTGCTCCCGCCTGTCCCTGTGGTTGCTTACTAAGGTGAGGGTCTGTCTGAGGCCATGTAAGGGGCCTCTTACCCTCCTCTCAGAGATATTAAAGCGAGCATCTTAGCTCTTTGCACACCAAGTCCCCTGATTTCCCCTGGATCTACCTATCCCAACTGTTTTCCTCTGTTCCCTATATTTCAGATCCTCTCCTGGCAGATCCTGCCTCTCCTGTGCCGACAAACGTCCACGTGGCTCCCCACCTTCAGTGGAGACAGCCCACCCTCCTCCCCACCCTGCGTCCGCCTGTGCCCCTCCTGCATGGGGTGTGTCTCTCTGCAGCCTGCCTCCCCCTACACTTGGCCTGGCCTTTGCCTGGTGTCTCCTCCCTGGTCTGCATTGATGTGGCACTTCCTGCCTTCTTCCTGACCTTTCTCCTGGTCCTCCTCCTCCTCCTTACTTCTCCCTCTAGACCCTGACCTCTGAGACTTCATTGAGTCTCACTCTCCAGTCTGGAGGATACCTCGGTGGGTTGTCTTGTCCACATATCTGTGCCTAAGCTTATTATCACCTTCCTCAACAGAGACAAAAGCCTCCTCTACTTTTCCATTCTTGCAATTTTGGTTCTTGTTCCATTTCTGAGCACACAATCTTTGGGTTGTTTTAGCTTCTCCTCTTCCTCCCTTGCTTACAGATGAATAGTCATTGAATTCTGTTGTTTTTCTCTCAAGCCTCTTGGATTGAACCATTTCTCTTTACTTGGGTGGCCACCCGGGGAGTCCCTTCACCTCCAGCCTTCTGGCGACTGTCCAGTCTGAGATCACAGCCAGATGGGCCTTTTGAGCCAGGCTTTCAAGGTCCCACCCCACCCACCCTAGACTGGCCCCACCGGCTCTCTCCTACCACCCTCCAGCCCAGACCCTCCCTGACTGCCCTGGGTCTTGTCTGGCTTCTGTGGTCCCTCTGGGTCTCCCAGGAGCTGTCACAGACTCCCCTCGTAACGTGCTCCCAGCAGAGGACCTCTGCAAAGGTCAAGAGTATGGCAGTCGTGTGTCTGTGTCATGTTTATTGTGTTGGACAAACACTTCCGAAGGGCTTTCAAGGGGCAGGTGCTCCTAGTTTAGGGAGTGGAGTAGGGATGGGGCAAGATGAGGAGGAGATGGACCCTCCATAAAGAGTTCTTAACCAGGCTGGCCGCAGACAGTGCTGTGTTTAAGCCCCAGCTTCAGTGTATTTCTGGTAGACCTGAACCTCTCTGCTGTGTGAGGGTGAACTCGGGGGCAGAGGCTTTGGTGGTTTGTGTACTCTGAGAGTAGCTGGTTAGAATATAACTGTTAGATGACCTGAGGGATTCACTGGGCTTTCTAGGAAGGAAGCTGTGGATAAGCCTTGAGACTTGGTGCTCTTGTGGTTTCTGCTGTAGACACTTTGCTGTCGCTTGGCCCAGCTGCACCATCTCTTCCCCTTTCCTGACCCCCCAGTCCAGAAATTCAGGTGCCTCTCAGGAGGGCTGATCTGCGGGTCAGAGTCCTGAGGCACTGGGCAAGGGCAGTTGCTTCTATTGACTACCCAGGTTATTTGAGGATTAAAAACAGCAGCATCAACATGTTTTTCTAACAAATTCTTTTCTTTTTTTCCTTTAACCATGTGCATTTTGTTGTGGACCTTTCTGGAATAACATGTAATAATAAGGTGGACTGGACTTTTTGGTGCACTCTCAAGGTTGCTGTATGAAGGCAGGGGGTCCTCAGGCTTTGTGCACATCCTGCCAGGGCAGAATAAAGGAAAAATCATTCCTGGACAACTCCTTCTGATGGTTTTACTCTGTGGAGAAGGTTAAGTTGCATCCAATGGCAGATTATATTTAGAAACACTATAATATGGCCACATTTCTGTCTTCTACTCTGCTGAGATGGAAATTTATATTATATATTACAGTAACTGATACTGTTAGAGTGCTGTATGATTTATAAGGCATATTCGATAAGTTACCCCCTTTCATCCTCACAGCTGTCCCACGAGGGGAGGTATCATTATCTCCACATCAGATGCAAAGCACTAAGTCTATGGAAGGTTGAGTGATGTTGCCTGAGCATCTTAGCTATTGAGTGAAGCTCAGACTCAATGCAAGACTTCTGGCTACAAAGAGGCAGTGGCCTGAGAGGACCTGGGGTCATGTAGAGAGACGGGGGTTCAGATGCTGGTCCTGCTTCTTATTAGCTATGCAACTTTGGTCAAACTAACTGATCTATAAGATCACACACATTGGATAATCTGTAGTTGCCTCTTCATACCACATTCCTTCATAACCCTCGTGGGGGGATTAGGTTAGCAACATTCTGGAAAAGGGAAGGGAAGGTGCTAAGGGGTAGGGGTTGAGAGGAGATGGGTGATTTCAAGGTTCAGTTTGTCTGTACTTCTTCCCACCTCTGCCTGGTGTCTCCTGGCAGAGCATTTCTTATTCTGTCTCTCCAGGTGTTAACCGTGGTATTCTTTGCTGGCTATGCAGGGGGCTGTTGGCCAGCTATGTGGGCTGGGTGAGGGGCTCTGCTGGGTCACAGCTTTGTTCAGACATTTAACAGCCTCCCCTTCCTGCTCCTGCTTTCAGCCCACCTCTCATGCCTGCAGCAATGCCTGGTACTTCCAGGGCCCAAGGTGTTCAGGGTTTTCTGTGGGAGAATTGGCTTGTTTCCTGTTGGCTGGTCTCCTGAGACCATTGGCTCAGTGGGGGAAGTGAGAAACCCCTCACCCACCCATTCATTCCCATCCTGAATGGGATCATGTTAAGAGGTGATCATACTTCTCTGTGGATTTGGGGCTTTGGTGCTTCTAGGCGGGATGGAGTTTTCACATTGCTCCACAGTGTGACATTTGAGGGCAGGGTAGGGTACAGACCTTGACCTCCCAGAGAAGTCTTGATTGAAAGGGTGGCAGGAATGTCCATGCAGCATGCTTATGTACCCATGCAGTCCATATGGCCTCATAAAAAAAGCGCATGAAGAGGAAGGATGAGCTGGTGACTGGGAGTGGGCTGGAAGAGTTCCTGTGGGAAGGGGACTATTTGGAGAGTATGTGCGTGAGTGCTTAGTTGTTTCAGTTGTGTCCCACTCTTTGTGACCCTGTGGACTGTGGCGCTCCAGGCTCCTCTGCCCATAGGATTCTCCAGGCAAGGATACTGGAGTGGGTTGCCATGCCCTCCTCCAGGGGATCTTCCCAACCCAGGGATGGAACCCAGGTCTCCTGCATTGTCAGGTGGCTTCTTTACCACTAGCGCTGCCTGGGATTTGGAGAGGGGGTGAGGCAAAAGGCAGGTGTCAGGTTGAGTGGAGTGGTGTACCTTATCCCTCCCCAGTCAGTCGTGCCTAGGGGCAGCACATCTGGGGGTGCTTCTTGTCCTTGGGCCCACCGGGACTCGGGACTCATGGTCCTTGGCTCCTTGATCCCCAGGTGGTCCTGCCGACGTGGCTGTCTTCCGCAAAGTTCTCCTCACTCATCGACAGAATCTCTGACCCCAAGGACTTGAAAAAACTTCTCAGGACCCGGAATAACGTACTGGTGCTTTACTCCAAATCTGGTGAGTACCTCTCCTGGCCTTGGGGCCGTGGTCAGGGATGCAGTGGGATGGAAAGGAAGGAGCCGGGGCAGAGGTGGGAGGCAGAGACCCCAGGACTAAAAACTGCCCACTGAGGGTCTTGACAAAGGGGCATTAGTGCTGCTGCTTTGGATCCCTAAGAGGTTGTTTTAGTTCCCTTTTACCAGGGTTCCTTAGGAAAAGCCCTCTGGAGTCCCTCAGTGCCTCAGGAGGGAGAGGACATGTGAGTGAAGGAGGCCAGAGGACAGTGACCACCAGGGATGTACTCTCTGGCTGCTGGATAGCAGGCCAGCCCCGCCAGGGCCACGCTTCGCCAGAGCTGTGGATTAATTGACTGACTGGGGCAGCCTGTCTCCAGCTGAATTGGCCCAGGCTTGGGGGCACACACCCAGGCTGGCAGTCCTGGCCTTGCCTGGCCCCAATCTGTCTCGCTCTGGGGTCAGAGCAAGAGACTGAGTTTGGAGTGGGCTCCGCACTCAGTGTGGGGTGGGAATAGCGGTTTGCTTCTTCTGACCTTGAGGCTGGAGAGGGCATCACAGACGGAGAGGTTTGCTCAGCTCTTGGCTGCGACTTTGAAAATCTGACTTGACGCTGTTCCAGCAGAGTTAAGTGTTCTTGCTGCCCTCAAGGATGCCAAGTTTCCTGTGCCCCAGAGAAGCAGTAGCCAGTAGGCATGGCCAGTTCCAGCACAGCTCTCCCAGCAGCTCATCCTCAACACCCAGCCCGGGGCGGGGGCAGGGAGGTGGTGGTGCTGATGGATCTTCTGGACGCATGTCCCACCTGAGGCCTGCGTCCTCCATACACCCGGCACGTGCTGGTCCTTGCCCTTCTGAGGGCCTGGCACACACTCCCAGGGGTTGTTTTTCTGTTGGGAATAGGGGGAAACTGAGGCGGGAGACAGTAAGAGTTGCTCCTGAGGCCTGGGCTCCAGGGCACTGAACAAGTGTGTCTCAACTTCCTTGGGTGCCCCTGGAGCTGGGGGGTCATCAGCCCCACCCAGGAACACGTGGGTGTTCACTTTTTTCACTGTCTTCCCCGGGCACACCGCTTCACATAAGCTCACCTACTTAGAAGGGCTCTGCAAGGAACTTCTGAGACACACTCTGATTTGCTGCCTTTCCATGAGGGAGGCAGTGCAGGTTGTCAGGTGATGTCCAGTTTATGAACGAGGAAATTGGAGCTGCCTGGCCTGAGGTCCACCAGGCAGTGGACGCTAGGGCGGGTCCCTCTGTCCCTTTTGCCTGGCCTCCTCTGCTGGAGGCAGGAAGAATGTGCAAAGTCTGCAGTGACGGGAGGCTCAGCCACCAGGAAAGGATGCGGAGAGTAGAGTGGGAAGGTGAGGTGTCTAGCCCAGGGCTTGAGGGGCTGGGAGCGCTCTTGTTTTCTCTTCTGCCCTGGCCCAACCTCTGTCCCTGCCTCTTGGCAGTGGGGCTCTCAGCAGCCCCGTGCACCTGGCTCCTCCCTGGTTTGGATCTCTGGGCTTGGACCCCAGTGGTGACTTTACCTTCCTGCCTCCTGCCCAGGCCTTTCCTGACACTGGGGACCTCCCATGGCTTTAGGAGCAATGTGATAACCGGCTTCTCTCCCCTCCTCATTCCAACCAGTGCCTCCCTTTCCATGGCTGAAAGGCAGGCTCAGGGAGGGGGCTTCATGTGCTCTACTCAAGTTTCCCTCCCCGCCTCCCGATCCCAGTCTGAAGGGTGAGGATGACCTTTCCCACCTCGGCCGCCCCCCCTTGGCCTGGGGGTTCCAGGGAGGGCCTCTGCGGGTGGCTCTGTGCAGGGCTTTTGAAGGATGTTTTCTGTTCACTGCATAAAAGGCTCAGCAGGCTTTGTGTTCACAAACAGCTTCCATTATCCACACTAGAAAAGGAGATCTGAGGAGGCAAATAATTCAGATATCATTTCTGCTTGGCTTTAGAACATATCATGCAGTTTCTGGCGGGTGAGGGCGGCAGCCTGCTGTCCCCACAGTGTCTGCATGGGGGCCCTTTCCAGGGAGCTAGCTGACAGGGACAATGCGGGAACGCGACAGCCCGGCCACAGCCGCCATGCCGTGGAGCGCCGAGGGCTGGTGGCGTGGCGATCCTGGCCACAGGGGCTCCATGTCTAAGAGCCTGCCCTCCTACCGTACGTTCCAGGGGCTCTGCCCCAACACCTCTTCCTTTCTCATGTTCACGCCGCCTGGCCCTGAGGCATAGTCCATGGTCCTGCAGCTGACCCCTCCTCCCCGGGGTACTGCCAGGCTGGGGAAGAAGGCTGTGAGAGTGACTTGGGTCCATTTAGCGTCAGTCCGTCAGACCAGAGTCGCAGGTAAACCTCATTTAATCGCTCCGCTGTATGGGGCCCCTCGGTGGGTGTGTGACACACAGGTGAAGGGGGGGTCTGGTCCCAGCCCTTGTCAGTCCCCAGGTTGGGCACCAGGACAGGCAAGCGTGGAACCAGCAGACTCGTCGCCTGCTTAGTTATAGAATTGTAATTGTTCAGTTACAGAATTTTCAAAACGTGCCCCAGAAAGGTCATGAGTCAGAGATTCTACAGGGAGTTGAGGATCTACCAGAGAGACTTGGCAGAGTGAGATGTGAGGCGTGGCTTGAAGGAGGGGTGACGGGTTCTGTGTCTGAGGGTGGTGGGAGCAGGGCTTTCTGAGAAGAGCTGGATGGTCCTCAGTTAGAACCATTGCCCACAGGGATGCATTGTTGCTGGTGCTCAGAACCTCGCCTCTAGGGCTGGCCTCTGTCCTTCCTTGCCCAGGGCAAGATGGCAGGGGTGGGGGCAGTGTTGCTTGGGCACAGATGTTTATTTACTTATTTATTTTACAGAAGCTGCAGCTGAAAGTCACCTCAAGTTATTGTCTACTGTAGCCCAGGCAGTGAAAGGACAAGGCACCATCTGCTGGGTGGACTGTGGGTATGATCCTGGGGCCGTGGGCTGTGGTGGCTGGAGGGCGAGGGGTGGGCTCTGGTGGGTGGGGTGGGAATTGTTCCGGATTGATATTCTGGGAGAGGAGGTATGATGGAGAGATAACTGCTGAAGAACACCCCCCTCCCCCCGCAACCCCCCAGTGATGCTGCAGGACCACTATGGGCTGGAGAAGGGTAGGTGTGGCTTCCCCTCCTGTCTTTACCCACCCCTCTTCTTCCCTTTTACACAGTACTTTTACTTGTTACTCTGTTGTCATGCACTTGATTTTTGTCTTCTCAGAGGATGCAGAAGGAGCCTTGATGCCCGAAGAGGCAAGATTATTTTCAGGGCCACTTGGTGGGCTTGCTTATGGGGGGAGTCTGCATTGAGAACCATGTGCTTTACCTGCAGCCCAGGCCCTTCATGGGGGTCTCCAGGGCCCACAGTGCACAAATGGGGAGTCAGCTGGCAGACCTGTCTGTTGCTCTGGCGTCCGAGGTGGCTCTGTCACACGGGTCAGTCCTGGACAGGTGGCTGAGTCCTTCCAGCTCTTTCCTCTGGCCTGTGTCCCCACCCCAACATGTCCCGATGACAAGGCTGTGAGCTGCTTCTCCTCCTGCTGCCCCTGCCCCCTCCCAGAGACTCTGTGTCAGTGTCATGGTGGCAGAATCTCATGCCAGCCCACAGGAGGCCCCTTCTGAGTGCAGCAAAAGGGGGCACTTTAAACTCCTCAGATCCTTCTGAGTTTGGGAGTTTTAAGTCCATGGTGTTCTCGGCTTCCTTTCCTTCTCTTCATTAGGAATAATTGCCACATCTCTCCACATTCAGCACTTTTGCTGCTGGGATTTATATACACACACCTCTTGTCACATAATTAGTTCCCAATTGGGCATAGATTGGCAAAAACAGAGCAAAGACACATAGAGAGTGAAACATACGGAAAAGGTCAGGAAGAATAGGTTTGTTCTTTGCACGTTTGTTGAGCACTGTCTGCCTGCAAGGCACTGCACTGCACTGGGTGGACACCAGCATTTACATGTCCTTCTGATTGAGGATAGGAGGTGTTCCCAGGGCCGCTGGGTCCTCACCTGGACTTGGGGTTTATTGGGAACGTGAGTTTGGGAAGAGCAGGGGAGAGGAGCATAGGTAGCACTACAGTTTTGTCAGTATGGGGACGAGGTGGGGCTCTCCTGGGAAAGTGGCACTTCCTTTCCTCCACAGCCCATAAGGGTCTTTGTAACCTTTGTAACTCTGTCCTTGCCTGAGTGACAAACCCTTTACTACTCTGTGGTAAAGCAGGACTGTCACCTCCAGACCCACGTGAGCTGTTAGGGGCTCCAGTGCAGTCTTCTCCCTCTTCAACCTAAGTTCTCAGTGGCTGTTTTGCAAGTAAACTTCTGGGACACAACTGTTTTATAAGTTGGTAGCCTCAAGCGGGTCCTGCCTGTCATTGGAGAGAATTGATGGAGAGGCATATTTTGACAGAGCACCGAATGAGGCCAGAAGTCTTCGTCAAGCAGTGTTTGCTGCACAGTGTGTGTGTATGTGTGTGTGTGTGTGTGCGCCTGTCTGGTCTTTGTCAAGCAGTGTTTTTTGCACTGTGTGTGTGTGCGCGCGTGTGCACGTGTGTGCGAGTGCATGCGTGCGTGCGCATGTGTGTGCGTGTGTGCGCGCATGCGCGTGTGTATGTGTGTGTGTGCGCGCCTGTCTGGTCTTCGTCAAGCAGTGTTTGCTGCACTGTGTGCCTGTGCATGCATGTGTATGCGTGCACGCGTGTGCACGCGCGTGTGTGCACGCACGCATGTGCACGTGTGTGCGGACGTGTGTGTGTGTGTGTGTGCGCACACACACACACCTGTCTGGCCTATACCTCCTGATTGATTCAAACACCGGTTTAATGGAACAGACAGCTCACTAAACAGTTGATGAGATTTCAGTTGTTGGTTACTTCCAGTTCAGAGTGGGTCTGGAAGTGTTCTAGTCTCCCATGTGTGTCTCTGTCTCCTGTATTTTACCAGGACTGCTCTGTGTGACTGGCAAAGTGATAGAGCCCGTTAGAGGGGATAGGGTGCTCTGGAATATCCGTACCAAGCCAATGGAGCCTCAT
This sequence comes from Cervus canadensis, assembly GCF_019320065.1. Lineage (NCBI taxonomy): Eukaryota > Metazoa > Chordata > Mammalia > Artiodactyla > Cervidae > Cervus > Cervus canadensis. The sequence continues at coordinate 43,939,761 of NC_057392.1, forward strand.
CACAGGGAGTTCTTCCCAGGCTTGTAGGTGGCAGAAGTGGGCAGAAGAGCTTGGTTTAGCTGCCCCATCCACCTGGGTCCATTCACTTGAGCACTTACTCTGTGCTTTGAGGCACAGACCTGGCTAATAGTGTCCTTGAGGATTGCAGTATGCAGGGAGGCAGCAGACATCTAGCCAGGTGATTACAGTCACTTCATTCCTTCTGCCTAGAAAGGTTGAAGAAAACTTCCCGGAGGAGGTTGAGTTCAGACTTGGGGCAAGCCTTCAGAGGACCAGGTCTTTCAAGTGCCCTGGCCTTCGCTGCAGGCAGCTCCCTGTGGTGTGGCCCCTCGGTTGTCTGGCCGATGGGTCTGGAGGTGACAGTCCTGCTTTGCTCCCTGGACAGGCAGGATGTATGGTGCTGGGCTTAGTGTGTAAAGACAGACTAAGAAGAAGAGAACTGGGGACTCATTTGGAGACATAATGTCTGGAATCAATAAAAAGTGCTGCTGGAAGAGAGAATCCTTTGACTTGATGCTCTAAGATGAAGATCTAGGGGGCAACTTAGGACTTTAAAGAGGTAACCTGAAGACAAAGGGTTGACTCTTCACATAATTGCTACTCAACTCATGCCTCTAAGAGGAGGTATAAGCTGAAATATTAAATAGCTTTTAAAAGTTTAGATAAGTAGGTGGATTATGGAGCTATAATGGATGATGTTGGAAGCCAGAATATCAGGTAGGATACAACCAAATCTTCCCCAGAACAACCACAGGGATAGAACTGGGAGCTCTGGTCCTTGCAGGCCGCCCTGGGTGGCAGGGCACGGATCACCATTACACAGGGAGATCCCCATGGATGTGAGCTGGACAACCCCTTCTGCTCAGCCACTCCTGCTCAGAGATTTCTGAACGTGCCCCATAAATCACTAGGGGAACCCAGTGTGTTCTCTCTAGGCCCTGTGATGACAGCACTCAGCTGTGTTCGTGAGTCTGAATGAGATGCCCCTGCGGTGGGCAGATGGAAGGGCAGAAATGCTCTGGCGGGTGCTCTCCACTGCTCTGCCGGGGTGTGAGCAGGGGACCACAGGTGAACAGCCGGAGCACGGCTGCCCTTGCATGGGCCCTGCTGTGTGTGCTTCCCCAGCTCTGCGTCCCGCCCTGCCAGCGAAGGGATGGAGGCAGAACGGGGATGCTGGGACTTGGGGTGGGATGACAGCCCCTCTGCTTTCCTCCCTTAGAAGGCAGGTGAGGGGCCAGGGGGCATCCGGGGGAGAGTAGACAGTGCTCCAGGGTGGGGAGTCTGTAGAGTGTGTGCAGTGATGACACAGCCCTTGGCTGAAGGGTCAGCTCAGCTGCTTACTAGCCCAGTGACTCTTGTCTTCAAGAGTTTTTCCTTGGGTGAGGACGTCTTGGTCATTGTGAGGATGCCCCTGAAGAGAGATGAGTCAGCCGCAGTGCACAGGCTGTTCTGTTTGGACCCTTACGAACTATGGGGTGCTGTGAAATTTGTAGGGCTGCAGGTTGGGAGACCTGGCTTTGAGTCTAGGCTCTGACAGCAAATAGCTGTGTGACCTTTGGCAAGTCACTGCCCGTCTCTGGGCTTCAGTCTACTCTTGTGTGAAACATGGAGTTGAATCTTCCAAGTTGCTCTCATCCCTACATAGCCTGGTTGAGAACATTCTGGAAGCTACCAGGCTCTTATGTGTGTACACATATGTGCCGGTATGTATGCACATGAAGGCCCGTGTATTCATGTAAGTGTGTGGGAGGGTGTGTCTTCTGGTCTTCGTGTCTTTCCCCACCCTTGGTGTCTGCTTCTGACATCCCTCCTGTCCTTCGCTCTCAGCCTCTCTCCTTCTTTGTTCCCTCTCATTTGATGGTTTCTCTTGCCTCTTCCTTTCTCTGGTCCCTGCCCATTCTTTTGGTCTTTTTCCTTCTCTCTTCTCTATGTGGATATTTCTTCTCTTTTCCTTGCTTTTCTGGCTCTTTCCTCCTTACCCCTGCCTGCACACCGACAGCCACACACACCCTTCTCTGCCGGTTTTCTCAGGCCCGTAACTTGTTGCTCTGAGGTGTCTCTAGGCTTCCTGGCCTCCGTCCAGGGGCCTGTCAGCTCTCCCTTCCCCTCACTCCACCTCCTGGCTCAGATCTCAGCAGCCACACTCAGGTTGGCTGGTGGTACTTGTTCAGCTCTTAAGTGGGTTGTGTGTGAGGGAGTTGGTATTCCCCGTGTGCTCTGCAGCCTGGCATCGGGCTCGGCCTTGGCTCTGAGTGCTGCTGTCTGGGCGGCGAAGCTGGAGCCAGCAGGCGGGACCTGTGCCCGGCTTGCTGATTCCAGGGGCTGATTCTCACTGGGCCGAGGCAGCCTTATGGGGTGCTTGCCGCTTTCTTCTCCCTAGGGTTAAGGTCATTATGTTATGGCATTTTCCTTCTTCCCCGCTCTCATTCTCCCATCTGCTGTCTTTCCCCAGGAGCAGCACTGGCTTCCTAGATCCGAGATGGGGGGCCTGCCAGGGCAGGCATAACATATTTTGAAGCCCATGTTTTCTTCCAGAAATTATTTGCTCCTTTACATGTAAGCATGTTGAATTATCATGGGATATAAAGTGGGCTTCCAGAAGAGGTTGTCGTTCTTTTGTTGTAGTTTCAGACACCTCGTGGCATGCTGCCATGCTCTCATGAGGGTGTCGTGTCCCCTCCAGAACTGCTGGGCTGGGGAAGCAGGTGGAGGATGGGATGACACACTCTTTCTTGTATCCTCTTTTATGAGCTCTGCTGGGTGATTCATGCTCAGCCAGGTGTCTTCTTGAGGTCGTACCCAGGAGGACAGGCAGACTTGGGAGGATCCTGCTGTGGGAGTCCCGTTGTCAGCAAGGCCAATGAGCAGCCCCCCAGGTCCTGGCCAGCTGGAGGCCCAGCTCTTTCAGGGCTGTTCTCTGTCTCCTGGCTTTGTTCTCCAACCCCTTCCTTCGGTGTTGTCCTCCACAGTCACTCTGAAGCTGTTTCTTGCTCACTCGCTCATCTCTCATTTTCTTCATGTCTCTGAAGGGGGGAACATGTCCCACCTTTCCTCTCCTCCCCATCCTCAGGGTCACAGGTCCATCTGCTCAGAATCCTGCCATGTTAGACCCAGCAGATAGGGCCCCTTCTTTGGTAGGGAAACAGACCCCAGGAAGGCTGAGTGGGCCAAGGACACACAGTGTCCAAGATAGGCTGGGGGCCTTGCCTCTGGTCCTTATAGTCTGCTTTCTGCCTGCTGCAGGAGGCTGCCCAGGGTTTGCATGGATATAAGATTGTTGCCTGGCCAAGTGAGGATCTGGTTGTGAGTTAGGAGAGAGATGATGGAGGTTCAGATCTTTTTTGAATCTCCACCATCTGTCCTGGTTTTTGGCTCTTGGTTCGTCCGTCAGGATGCAGGCAGCCTGCCTTGGTGTTTTAGTAATACTTGACCCCGTCGGGGGATGGAAAGCTCTGCCCAGCTTGTGTGACAACTCTGCATTTTGCAGCTGGGGAGCCAAAGTCCTGCTGGAGGTCACAGGCTGGCTAGGGGCAGAGGCAGACCTAGACGGCCAGTCACTGCAGCCGGCGGCCACTGCGGGAGGGTTTCCTACTTAGGCTGTGACGTCTGTAAGTCGAGTAACCGCTTTCCGAGCCTCCAGCACCTTACTTCTCTCTCTTCCTGCTCTCACCTTTTATCTCTGGTGGGTCTCTTGAATGATCCTTATTGCATGTGCAGATCTAGTAAGCACAGCACTGTGTACCCGCAGCCACTCTCTGCACTGCTGGCCAGCGACCCACAACAAAGTCGAACAGAAACAACGGGTGTGTGTCTGTCTGGGCTGGGGATGGGGAGGGAAGTGTGAAAAGGCCCCAGTGACCTTCCTCCACATTCTCTGTAGAGCAGAGTCCAGGGAGGCGGGGAAGGAGGGGATGTGGCAGGTCAGGGGGTGAGTAACCAGTAACCAGGCAGAGGATGGTGAGGCGCCAGCAGAGAAGGCTGGTTCCTGCAGGACAGTCTGGGGAATGACAGGTGAAGACCTCTGCACGGCCAGACACTTTCTGTGGTTGTCCCCTCCCTCTCATCCCAGCAAAGCAGCTTATTCCCTGCTGTCTGCCTTTGTCTCCTTCCTGGCTAGAGCATTAGTCATTGGCTAGGGAAGGGCAGGAGCACAATTAACTGCGAAATCTATCAATCCAGATCCTTTTAAGTCCCTGAGCTTGGGTAATTTCTCCCCTTCTTGAACTCTTACGACTTTTATTGTACTGCACAGTTTGTACTGCACAGTTAGTGCATATGCGCATGCACACACGCACACGTACACACTCTGAGAGGCAGAATCGTAGGAGGGAGGGGAACCGATCTGAGAGCGCACTGTCAGGAATTGTCACCTGGCAGGATTCCTGGAGCTCAGTAGGCAGAGCCCAGAGAGCCAGCCATGAGCGCCTCATCCCAGCACGACAGCCAGCATCACTCACTCACTCACTCAGGCTATTTATAGAGTGCCTGCTATGTGCCGGCAGCCTTTGTAACCCTGGGGAACCAGCCATGAACAAAACAAAGCCATCGGCTTGGTGGAGCAAACCTTTCTGATGGGGGTGACAGTCAGTGGACGTCTTGGGGGAAGGGCAGAGAGCTGGTGGGGAAGGGCGGGCGGCAGTGCCAGATGAGGGGGGCTGAGGCCCTGGGATCTGAGAACAGAGGTGCTCAGAGAGGTTGGGAAGCCGGCTCCCCACCCGCCACCCTGAGTGCATGTGTGTGCGTGTGCACGTGCGTGTGTGTGCAGGGGGGTGGGGGAGCAGAGGAGAGGAGAGGGTTGCAGAGTCGGCCTGAGGGATCCTGTGCCGAGATGGAGCTACAGTTGCTGGACGGTCATGGGGTCATAGGCTGGCTGCGGGCGGGGCTGGACATGCCTGTGAGGAACCTCCATGCTGCCCCCCACCCCAGCTCCACCCAGCCCAGCCAGCTGCTTTGGGACGTTGCTCCTAAGCCTGGCCTGGGTTCCCCGGGACAGCAAGGCTTTCTCCCATGGAGTAGGTTTTTTCTGCACAGCCAGCTCGGGCTGGGGTTGCAAAGACTAGGCCCCATCTCTCCTCTCTGCTTCATAAAATCACAGGAAGAGGCTGCCAGCCAGACTCCACAGAGGAGAGTGCTAGTGTGAGGCTGCCTTGCAGTCTGGGTGCCCCTGCTGGAGGCCAGCATAGGGCGAGGGGGCTGCGGGCACCTGGACCTGGTTTCTGCCGCAGCCCCTATTTGCTGTCATGTTTGAGTGGACAGTAGGTGGTCCCAGAAATCGTTGGCATGAAGCAGAGCAAAGCCGGACAGGGAAAGTGCCAAGGGAATGGTTGTAAACATCCCAGTTAAGCCCTCCCGTCTTCCTTGGGGCAGGGAAAGGGCACCTCAGACACAGTTGTCAAACAGACCCTGCTGCCTGTCCATGTGGCTTCACCACAGAGCACCTGCAGGACGGGGCAGGCTAGACGGTAATCAGCACCGTCAGTGGGTGCGTGGCTGCATGGCTGCACCTTACAGGGCCCCCTGATGCACGCTCTTGGCCCTTCTGGGCCCCCTCTGCACCCCAGCTTATCTGTCCTCTCTGGACTCCCTATCTTAAAAGGTCCTCACCTCCTTGGGGAAGCAGCCTTGGCTGCATCATTAGCCTTCCTTCCTGAGCTCATTGTGTATTTCTTGAGATCTCTGTGTGCTGGGGCAGGATTGTGGCTGGAAGTTGCAGGGGCTACAGTGTTGGCTGCTACAAGTAGGATTGCACAGGGAGGGATGGTGTGGTTTTTGGGGGGGGGTCCCTGAGAGTGCCTGACACACCCTCTCCAACCCAGGCACCTGGCCGGTGAAACATGCTTCTTGAATTGCAAATTGCATATTTACACTTGAAATGAGGTTCCATAGTGTAGCCTGTCCATTGTGAGTGTGGCTTTTAGAATTGAGCTGAATGGTGTAATTAGTCCATCTGCTCCAGGGCTGGTGCACAGCTGTGTGAAGCTGATGGCTGTCAAAGGTGAACTGGTGGGAGCTGACAGGACTTCCCTCAGGTGGTGGTCATACCCGGCAGAACAGTTTTTCACGTGGTATAGTCAGCTGGGATTGGTGCGGGGTGGGGATGCTAAGAGACCCTCACTGAGTCCACTGAGATGTGGGGAGAGGGTCCTGGCATGAGGAGCAGGGCTGAAGGAGTGGGGTAGCTGGTTGCCTCTGGTTGGAAGTTGGGAAGACTTGGCTGAGTGTGGTGAGGTCATAGGGAGGCTGCGAAAGCAGGTAAGGTCTCTGAGGGGGCTGGTGCAGGGCACAGGGGAAACCAAGCCTCATGGGGGTGGCAGAGGGGTTGGAGAGACAAGGGAGAGCCAGGCAGGGTGGCAGCAGGCATCAGATCACCGGGGAGCCTCCTTAAAACACGGTTGCATGAGGACCCACTGGGAGTTTTAATAGAGTACGTCTGGGAGGGAGCTGAGAATTTGCACTTCTGACAGGCTCCTGGGCTGTGCTGATGCTGCTGGTCCAGGGACCACATTTTGAGATCAGAGGTCTAACAGAACAGGAAGCAAGATTAGAGGAGTCATGCATAAGCACTTGGGGGATAGTGAGTGGCTCCCGGCCGACACTTCTCGTTAGAAGAGCTGCAGGAGTGTGATACTGCAGACCGCTAGCACCTCACTGAACCTTTCGCCTTTCTCTGGCTTTTATCAATGCCTGATCAGATTTCGTAACTCCTTCAACATCATAGAACGTTTCTCTCCTACCCTGGTTTGGTGGTGGCACATGCCTCACATCAGAGGTTTAAAAACAAAAACTTCGCTGGGGCCACAAGTGGAGCTTCTGAGTCATGGCCTGGGGGGTGGTCAGGGAATCAGTACATTTGAAAACTTCCCCCAGGTGATTCTAATGAGCAGCCAGGATTGGGAACCACTACCCTGAGCTTGTTTTTCTTACAATGTGCCACCTGCCCACTAAGCTTTTAGAGAACTTACATGGCCCCTTATACGCAGTGATATGTCCTCCCCATCTGCTTGCCTCTGTCTTTCCAGATCAGTCCAGATCCTGCTGGTTTCTCTCCTTCCTCCAGTTCTCTGAGAACTCATTTGTAGTGAGGGCCTCACTTGCTATTGAGAATCCTAAGTTATCTCCTTTACTCTTAGGTCACCAGCAGATTTTCCTCTGTCCAAACCTTCATGGGGACTTTAGGTAACAATTGTCTTTTCCCCAACATTTGTTGTCTTTCAGTGATGCAGAAAGTAGAAAATTGTGCAAGAAGATGAAAGTTGACCTGAGTGCAAAGGACAAAAAGGTTGAATTATTCCATTATCAGTAAGTACACATAGACTTTTCCAATTTCCAAATAAATGCTGAAAGCTTTCATTGGTATTCTCTGCAAACCGCAGTTTTTAGTGAGATTAACTTTATTTCAGAATGATTTTTTTGTGTGTTTACAATTATTTCCTTAAAAAAAAAAAACTTGAGCTGTGTTCAACAGCTGAATCTACTAAGATTTTGCAGGAAACCAAAAGGTTAAGTGTCTTCATGTGAGCATGTGCCAAGTCGTTTCAGTCGTATCTGACTTTTTGTGATGCTGTGTACCGTAGCCCACCAAGATCCTCTGTCCATTGGATTCTCCAGGCAAGAATACTGGAGTGGGTTGCCATGCCCACCTCCAGGGGATCTTCCCTACCCAGGCATCAAACCCGTCTCTTATGTCTCCTGCATTGGCAGGCGGCCTTTTTACCACTAGCGCCACCTGGGAAGCCCATGTCTTCATAACCAATCCTAAAGTTAACACCTTTTTCTCCTGTTTTCACAGGGATGGTGCATTTCATACTGAATATAACCGAGCTGTGACATTTAAGGTAAATTTCCCTGCCTTGTTCTCAGCAGAGGAGGAAGGGCAGAGTGCACAAATGCCCTTCCGAATGATCTGAGGGAGTCTCATCTCTAGAGCATAGGTCAGCAGAATGCCTGGAGAAGTTTGTAGCTGTGAAACCAGTGGGGATGACCTGCCACTTTGTAGACGGTTTGTGACTCTGTCGGTGAGAGAGACATCTGACATCACTCTGTCCAGTGAGACGTCCGACATCATGCCCTCCTCTGTAGAGGCCAGAGTCTCCCTTCACTGTAGTCCAGAGCCCTCCTTCACCTCTACAGTCATGTCCCGGGGGGCTGCCCACAGGCCTGAGGGGGCCAGTGGTGCCCAGGTTAACACAGTGTGCAGGACCTGGGCAGGGCAGCAGCTTGGTCCGGATGAGATGCCCACATCACTGAGATGTTCTTGGCTACAAATCCGATTCAAAAAGAGATAGAAAAGCATCAGTGAAAATAAGGATGGAGATCCTCTGACCTGCAGGTGCTGTCCTGTATCACCTGGCAGCTCTCCTGGCCCCAAGTCCTTCCACTGCCCTTGGATTCTCCTCCTTCATGTTCCTTTCCTCAGATCAGTCTTCTGCCTCTGGTCCAGGCTGCAGCCCCTGCCCTGGCTAGGGCCATGTATTCCTTCTGTCGCAGCATAGGAGGGTTGAATCCACCCTCTCTGATTCTCCTGCTTAGACTGCATTAGACCCTGGGCTCCTCTCTCTTTGTCTCTCTCTCTTTCCATCTGTTTCCTTTGATTCTTTTCTGTCTGTCCATCTATTTGTGTGGCTGTCTGTGCCCTTCTCCCTCTGCCTCTCTCCCCCTACCTCCCTGGTCATTTCTTGTTTATCCACTAACTCTTGTTTTAAGTTGCCACAGCTTTTACCTAATACAGACTCAGCCTGATTACTCATCATCTTAACACCCACTTAGACACTTAGAGAAAATTCTACCAACTAGAGTTGCTTAACCCCTCTTATTTTGTGTTAAGATATCAGCTGAAGTGGTAACACGTGCTCCTCAGATGTGGGAGCTGGGTGGTGTGGGGGTGTTGCTGATAGAGGCGGCGGGGCTTTTTGTTTTGTGTCTGGAGGTTGTGTTCAGTGTATATTTAGCTGGCCCTCTGAGGAGTCTGTCCTGGGCTTGTGGAGCAGGGAATAGCAGCTTCTCAGAACTGCAGTGGCAGGAGAGACACCCAGGTAGGTGGTCTGGACCTGCCTGGGTTGGGGAGGCTGAGTCCTGGCTTCTGTCCACCTTCTCACAAAGACCAGGTGTATGGGATCTGCTCGCTCCCATCCTGCCTGTGATCTTTGCATCAAGGAGCTGGAGAAGCGGCCAAGCATGGTACAGGGTCAGGGTCTTAGGTGGGGAGAGGGCATCCTTGGTCCCAGGGTCCCCGAAGACCATGGGACCATCAAGGACTGGGGAGGAGTCCCTGGGGATCTCTAGTGTAGGGGGGTGCGATGGTGGAGCTCTCATGACTGCCCGACAGCTCCTGCTTCTCAGGGGGAGCAGCCGTGAATGAAGCCCTCCTTGGTCTCAGGTCAGTTTTCCCTTCAGGGTTTCTCCTGAGCTTCTGTCTCTGCAAAGATGAAGGAGTCCCCCAGCAGGGTGGGTGCATAGTCTGGCTGTTGTTACTGTCCCCTTGTACGGTTCAGAAGGAGCCTTGACACTGAGGCAGGGGTGGGGGTTCTAGCCCTTTAACTCAGCTGGTCCTGGCATAGACCAGGACTTCTACCCCCCACCCCCCTCCAGGGCAGTAGTTCCTACCTACTTTGAGTTCCTGTCCTACTGAGAATCTCCTGGAAGCTGTGGACCTTATCGCTAGACACTGTGTGCATACATACATTGGAGGGAGTGTTTTCCCATGAGTCTTGGGCTGCACAGACTGTTGAGGTCCACTGTGCACCCTAAGTTGATAGCATCTGCACCAAGCTTTCTGGAACAGCAGGTGGGTGGGCTCTCATAAGCATCTTAATCACATGGCTCGTGGGCGTGCCCTGTGGCTGTGGGTGAGTGTGGCTTTCAGGGTAGCCCTGCTGGCCTCACTGGCTGCTATCGTCACAGTGAAGCTTTGACAAGGTGCTGAGAGAAGGCTGATCCGCCTCTGCCTGGTAGGAACAGCCATCTTCTCTTGCCAGCAGGCGTTTCATAGCTCTGTTTGGACAGACAGGGACCACTATCTGAATGAAATTCTACGAAGTCCTGGCTGTCTCCCACTCTCCCATAGAGCTCTTTCCAAAAAGGAATTTCTAAGAAATAGCAAGCCTCCCAGGTCCTCTGTGTGTGACTGGTGGGGGAGCTGGATGCACAGCCTCACTCAGGGTTTTTCCATCCTCACCACAGACCTCCCTCCCTCCCCAGCACACACGTGGCACACCCAGCTCATCATCTGCTCACAGGAGCATGCTCAAAGCGGGCAGATGTAATGGAATCTTGCATCCAGTTGCAGAACACTGAGGGCTCGTCTGATGACAAGGAGGCCACCTCTCCAGGGTTGGAGGGATAGAGGCTTGGCTGGTTTCTGGTACCCGGTCCTGGCTCTCGCAGGCTTTGAGCGGCATTTCTGAGATGACTGTTTGAAAGCGAAAGGAATGCGGCTTCTGTTGTGTGGCTGGTGGGGAGGGGAGCGGATGGACGTGTCTCCCCCGCCACATTCCTGCTCCTGTGTGTCCTGCCCGAGGGGAGCAGAGAGCTGAGTCAGTTGTCCACAAGACAAAGGCTAGTTAAGCCCTTTATCCTGAAGGTAGGACTGTCTTTGTCTAGAAAAGTGTCTCTAAGGAGAGAAGTCCAGCAACCAGGAGGCCACAGTTATGAGCACCCTGCCCTGGGGGGCTTCCCACCTGCGTCCCAGAGAGTATGATCAGGATTTAATGCACTCCCAAACCAGTTTAGATCATGAAATACGAAGCAGTTTACCAGCAGGCGTGATTAACTGGCTTATGCCATGGACAGTTTTAATGGCTGTGTGAATGTGTAAGTATCTTACATAGCACAGGACTGGAGACCTTTATTCAAACTGATCAGGGAGACTTTTTGGAAGAGATGAGATTTATCAGAAGCATGTGCCTCTGTTTTGAATAAGCCAGCTAGTTGTCTCGAAGTTCCTCTCTCTTGTCCCTGAAGAAGCATTGTAGGTGTCGGTGGGCCAGCGTTAGGTGTCATGTGGGGTGCATTTGTAGGGCTCTTAGCAGTGCTGTCAGTGGGTGATGGCATGGCACACCCCAGTCGTTTGCCCATAGGCTGTGTGCATCCAGTTTCAGGCACTTTAGTCTCCAGGTAGGGGATGGGGCAGGTTCCTGATCCCCTTACCGCCTCTTTTCCTGGCTAAAATGAGTTTTCCCTTCTCTCTCCTTTTCCTCAGTCCATAGTGGCCTTTCTGAAGGATCCCAAAGGGCCCCCACTGTGGGAGGAAGATCCTGGAGCCAAAGATGTTGTCCACATTGACAATGAAAAGGTAATTTTTCCATATCAATTCTGATGGACTTTGGAAGCTTCCCCCCAACCAGGGTCCCCCAGGAGAGATGACTGAGAAACTGAGAAATAGGAATATTATGGAACCTCCAAGGGATCCCTGGGCCAGGCCTTAACATTTGGTTTCCCTTCCGAGCTCCGAGATGGAAACAACAGGAGATTAGCTGCCTGGGACTTCTTCTGTTCTCCACTGTCTTATATAATGTATTTTAACATGTGTACATTTTCCTTATAGGGACATTTAAATGTTTCCTTCTCATTATGTAATGTGGTTGTTGCCTTTGTGTTTTTTGGTATTATTTCTAAGGTGGATTTTGTGTTTGCTTTTTTTCTTGTTGTTGTTTAAAAATTTCTGAGAGGTTTAGGTTGGATTTTCAGACTTGAGTCAGGTCTTCACAATTCTGAGTCACTGTGTTAATTTTGAACAAGTTCAGTTTCTGGGTTTGGCTGGGGTGGGGGGTAGAAGGGTGGTTCTGAAGTATAGTTTGCATGCAACCCTGAACCTCTTCCTTTTGAAGCCTGCCCGACATGACCTAAAGGTGCCTCTTTGTCCATGGATGCCTGTGTTTTTATCGTGTGCACACATGACCTAAAGGTGCCTCTTTGTCCATGGGTGCCTATGCTTTTATCCTGTGCACACATGACCTAAAGGTGCCTCTTTGTCCATGGGTGCCTGTGTTTTTATCATGTGCACACATGACCTAGAGGTGCCTCTTTGTCCATCGTACCTATGCTTTTATCCTGGTCACACATGACTTAAAGGTGCCTCTTTGTCCGCGGGTACCTATGTTTTTATCATGTGCGCATGTGTACCTTACTTGGTTGACTGTGCCTTCCTATTGGGATGGGCAAGAACTTCTTTGTCACATTTCAAATGGCCTGTGCAGCAAGCAGTGCTTTTTTGTAGATGGAGGGAGAACATTCGTTTTATCTTGAGAAGATAAAACGTACCTTTTATCTTCCTCTGACTCCCTTCCCTTTTCATTTAAAATCATTGACTCTTGATGCTTGTTATTAGCTCAGAAGAAAATGATGCCATTTATACTTTCTGGAGGAGGGATCATGTGTGATCATCATGAGATAACCAAGTGGGCCTTTCAGATGAAGGGTGTTTCACATTAAGGCGCTGGGCATCAACATTTTTGGGATAGAAAGTGCTGATGTCATCAGCTGGAAGAGGGAGGAGGAGGGGAGGAGGGGCCAGTGTCCAGAGGTGGTGGCACCTGTGCCCATAGCCATGAAAAGACAGACAGCCTAAACCGATGGTTTCTCCCGGGTGGATTTTATGATAATACGTGTTTTTAAAGCCTCTCAGACAAGCAATTGCCTGCTGCCTCCTTCCCCCAAGATGTTCATGTCCTGAAACTCCTAAAATTGCTCTTCTATAACTAGAAATATTAAGCAGAAATATCTTTTCCATGCCTGTAGGCAGTCCTTTTGTTATACTGTGTACTATTTTCTCTCATGTAGAAATATTAACTGCTTTTGTGCTAATAAAATTCACACATAAAATAACCGAAGTTCCAAATTCAAGTTTGAATTGCCGATTTCTGTTTGTAAACTTAAGAGTTCCACACTTATTTGAAGGTAGTTAAGCATCTTTGATGGTCAAGGCTATGGTTTTTCCAGTGGTCATGTATGGATGTGAGAGTTGGACTGTGAAGAAAGCTGAGCGCCAAAAAATTGATGCTTTTGAACTGTGGTGTTGGAGAAGACTCTTGAGAGTCCCTTGGACTGCAAGGAGATCCAACCAGTCCATCCTAAAGGAGACCAGTCCTGGGTGTTCATTGGAAAGATTGATGTTGAAGCTGAAACTCCAGTACTTTGGCCACCTCATGCGAAGAGTTGACTCATTGGAAAAGACCCTGATGCTGGGAGGGATTGGGGGCGGGAGGAGAAGGGGATGACAGAGGATGGATGGCATCACCGACTCGATGGGCATGAGTTTGAGTAAACTCTGGGAGTTTGTGATGGACAGGGAGGCCTGGCGTGCTGCAGTTCATGGGGTCGCAGAGAGTCGGACACGACTGAGCGACTGAACTGAAGCATCTTTGAATGTAATATGATATTTGTTACTGTTCAGGATATGAAACCAAATTGCTGCAGGCTCAGGAAAACCTTTTCTTCTCAGATCTTTTTAACAATTTTAGCTCTGGGGATTCAGAAGATCATTTTCAAAGCATCCTCCACTCCTAGTCAGGGTCAAAGATCTTGGTTACTGATTTTCTTCAAATGGGTGCCCCTACCCTCTAGATACATAAATAAGAGTGAACATTTTCAGAATTGATTATGTAATGTTTTAAATTCTCACAAAATATTTTAATCTGTTTTCTCTTACTGAAAAATTATAAATAATATACGTTCATTGTTGAAAATTTAGAAAATACAGCTTAAGCGTAAAAGAAAAAAAAAAAACCACCCCATCCCTGCCCATTGAGAGGTACTCACTGCCAGTATTTTCTGTAGCCTTCAGGCTTTCAGTGTAATGCACACATAAACAATGTTACTCACACAAGTGTCATTACATTTTATATGCTGTTTTGTCACTTGCTTTCCCCCCTTACTTAATGTGACATGCGCATCTTATTGTGACATTAAATATTTCTCTCCATCGTTTTTAATGATGCAATAGTATTCTATTGTGCAGGATGTACCATCATCTATTTACCTAATGCCTTGTTGCTGCCAGGAAGCCTGCATTTTGAAATTTCCTCTTATTTTCTTTATTATTTGAGAGAGAAAAACCTCTAATTTTCTTCCATGGAAACTGGTTAGAGGAGCTTATTTTAATCAAAATGTGCTCTGTCATGGTGCTACTCCGCAGTCCTTGATAGATTTGCTTTTTCCCGAACATCATTGACTCTGGTTGGAAGAAAAGTCTCCTGCCCTGCTTTGCACTGAAGTCTCTCCATTAGCATTGTTGTGAGCATTTGTCTTTTTACATTTATTATGTTCATTTAACAAATGATTATATATTGCCTGATAACGAGCCAGGCGCCGTTCTAAGGGTTTTACAAATACAAATGATCCACTTAGCGTGTAGCCTCCTGGGGATGGGGGCGTCTCATCCTAATGCTCCTGTGTGCACTGTGGTCTTCTGGGCCCTGGATGGTTGGTGGCATGACAGGGCTGGGCTGGGGAAGGTTCATGAGGGTGGGTGAGCCTGGGTTGTGTGATGAGCAGATCTCCGCCTGGCCAAGTTGGGCCTCCATGAAAACAAGCACCCACCATAGCAGAGCCATAGATCACAGAACAAGAGACAGCCTCGTGGGGCCCAGTCAGCGCTTTGCAGTCTCTTCATTGTTCGGTGGGAGCTGCAAGTAAGGCTGGTAACCTGGTCCCGACTACCTCGTCCTGCCAGGTAGCCTTGGGAAAGCCATTTGTCCCCTTGGGCCCTCAGTTTCCCCATCTGTAACATGTGAGGTAGCTAGAATAGATGGTCTCTGAGGGCCTTTCAGCCCTGACTTGCTAGGACTCTGTACTGCACTCCATCCCCCAAGGCAGACCGTGGGATTTCAGAAGTGCTCGCTGCACTCCACCACCAGGGGTCCCCAGGGTTGTCACCCCTGTTCTGTGCTGTCTCTAACCTGCGATGTTCTGTGTACCTCAGGACTTCCGTCGGCTCCTGAAGAAGGAAGAGAAGCCGATCCTAATGATGTTTTATGCTCCATGTGAGTACCTTTCTTGTCTGCACTCAGGTCAGACTCTGGGCGGGGCCCCTGTGGATGTGAGGGGGATGGAAAACTAGCCCCGGGCTTCCCTTTGGAACGCCTAGGCCTGCCTGGTCACAGTGCTCACCCCATCTCTCTGCCTTGCACGTCTTTTCTTTGTCTGTGCCTTTCGTCTGACTCTGCCCCTCCATCCACACCAGTTTTTCTCTCACTGGCATTGGTATCCTCTGTCCCCTTCCCCCGGCATCTGCTCCAGGTACCTCCGCCTTCCCTGCCCTCTGCCTCCTGCGGCCTGAAGCCCTTGGCTGGCAGCTGTGCATGGTGGAGCCGTGCCTCGGCCCTGGCGTGCACTCTGTGGTTACCGCTGCCGACCATCCTGAGCCTGGCCGGCCTCTGGGCAGCCACACATCCAGCTGGGAGGGCTGAGGGATCAGGACCAGGGAGGAAGGGCCCGCTATTGGGTTTCAGTCTCTATATGAGGCTAGAGGTTGTGAGAACAGCAGAAGGATCACTGAGATGGTGACCAGAAGACTTGGGTTCTAATTCCAACTGTGTCATCACTGTGCTAGGTGACCTTGGTCAAGTCCTCACCACTCTGTGCCTCATTTTCCATTTCTGAAAGGGCAGAAAAGGACTGGATCTGAGCTATGGCTTTCAAACTTTTTGACTGTATTTGTAGTATTAAGCATATTTTACACTGTAGCCCTGTACGCTGTAAGTATATAAACTATATGTGTAAGCTGCAAAGTTTCACTAAACCAGACTTACCCTTCCCTACTGCTTGCTATCCACTCTACCAAATGTGGAAGACCTGATATTTTCTTTTTTATTGTTTTTTATTGGTTTTTCCTACTACTTCATAACCCTCTAATAAAGGGTCAGCAAATCATGGCCTGTGGGCTGGCTGCCTTTTCTGTAGATTAATTTTTGTTGGAGCACAGCCAGATCTCATGTGGCTCTTCACAGCATGTTGTCTGTGGCTGCCTTCAAGCTGCAGCTATGGAATGGAGCAGTTGTCCTCCAAGCCACAGATACTCCCCCATCTGGGCCACCTCTGAAGTCTGACTTGTCCCTACCCATGGATTGAAAAGCAAAGACCTAAAGGCCTGAGCAGGAGAGGTGTGTGTGATGGGAGGTGGGTGTATCTAGACGTATCTGTGGCTTAATTGGGTGGCACAGGGTTCTATTTAATTTTTTTTTAAACTACAACAGGAAGTGAGATATATATATATGTGTATATATATATAGTGTGTGTGTATATATATATATATATTTGAAAATTATTTTAATTGGAGGATAATTACTTTACAATACTGTGGTGGTTTTTGCCATACATCAGTATGAATCGGCCATAGGTATACTTGTGTCCCCTCCATCCTGAACCCCCTCCCACCTCCCTCCCTACCCTATCTCCTGTTTACTCTTAAAAGCCTTCTTCCAATCCCTCTCCAGAGGAGTTCTCCCACCAAAAGGCCCCTCCTGTCTCAGCCCTGGTGAGCACACCTCCCCGGGCTGAATGCCTTTCTGTAAGGTTCTGTGGCTCTGCCTGATTTGGGCCTATGGTTGACCCCTATGACAACAGCCTCTCCCTCTAGTCTTTGTTGATTGCTAGGCGACCCCTACCCAGCCCCCAACCTCACCCTAGGACTGTGCCTGCCAGTGGAAAGTGGCCCTGGAGTCCCACTTCCTGTTAGATCTGGCTCTGCCCAGGTGGCCTGCACTTTAATCGCTGGTCATTTTCTCTATTAACGTTCACTGGTTGGTGTCACCCCTTTTTGTTTCTCCTTGTGTGCATGCGTGCTAAGTCGCTTCACTCATATCTAATCCTTTGTGACTGTATGAACTGTAGCCCGCCAGGCTCCTCTGTCCATGGGATTCACCAGGCAAGAATACTGGAGTGGGTTGCCATTACCTACTCTAGGGAATCTTCTCGACCCAGGGATCAAACCCAGGTCTCTTAGGTCTCCTGCATTGACAGGCAGGTTCTTTACCACTAGCGCCACCTGGGAAGCCCTTTGTTTCTCCGTGAAAGTAAAAGTCGCTCAGTCTTGTCTGACTCTTTGCGACCCCATGATCTGACCATGGAATTCTCCAGGCTAGAATACTGGAGTGGGTAGCCTTTCCCTTCTCCAGGGGATCTTCCCAACCCAGAGTTTGAACCCAGGTCTCCCGCATTTTGGGTGGATTCTTTACCAGCTGAGCCACAAGGGAAACCCAAGAATACTGGAGTGGGTAGCCTATCCCTTCTCCAGTGGATCTTCCTGACCCAGGAATTGAACTGGGGTCTCCTGCATTGCAGGCAGATTCTTTACCAACTGAGCTATGAGGCCTGCCCAACTGTGAATTGTTTCAGGAATTATCCTGCTCGCACAATTCCTGAGGATGGGCCTCCTTTGGTTTATCTTAGAACGCTTCCGGTCTCAGCACATTCTCTAAATGAGACTAAAACAGTGACATCAGTATACAGTCCATGTCATGAGGCGGGTTCACAGTACAACCGGGCCGGCTTTAGTGTAATGATCTAGGTAGTCACAGAGAGAGGTCCCCTGGCAATGTGCACCTAAGTGCGTGCGCCATCCTCCCGCCCCACAGCACCTCCCCAGGCTGTCTAGCGGGGCGACCATCCTTATCACAGGAAGCAGAGCTATGAGCAGATTATCTTCCTAGAGTAGAAAGCTAGGACAGAAGAAGCTAGGTTCCTTGTAGGTGTTACGGAATGATTAGTAGTGAGGAAGGGAGGAAACTCAGAGCTGTTTACACTTGTTAGGGTCGGATTGGATGGCTTTCTGGTTCCCAGGTACCCGCAGATTGTGTGGGTTCTGTTGTGCTCTTATTATACTGATCCTGTCAAGCCTTCATGGCCCTATAATTCAGCTTATTCCTGGGAGTCGCCAAATCCTTCACTGGGAAGTCCTTTAGGACTCTCTTTCTTTGATCACGACTAGGGTGAATGAACCTAGAGCCAGTGGGAACTTTTAGTTGTGACAAGAAATCTGGGTCCCCAGGACCTACTGAAATTATTCAGTAAATGTTTGTTGACTGAACTAATGGAAAAATGAATGGGTTGGTGCTCTAAGCTTTGGGGTTTGAGAGTGGTCATTAGTCTTCTCTCTTTCCCTGCCTCCCAGTTAAATCAGCTGAAAGGTAAACTCAAATAGGGACCACAATATCTGCTCTATTTCTGGTAAAGTTCAAGTGGCAGCTGACCTGGCCCAGAGCTTCCTGTTACTGTTCCATTGCCTCTCCCCTACCCATAACCTCTTCACCTGATACTGCTGATTTCCACCCTGGGGACAGCTGGCCAACTTACCATTCGTTTAGGGGTCACGGGGGATAATGTGATTTGAGGTCATAGACAGGCAGAGCTGGGGGGGAGAGGCCACAGCTCTGAGGACAGGCAGTAAGTTCCAGACTGCAGAATGTGCCCTAGTGGGTGTCTGACGTCTGACTCCTCCATCTCATCAAGTCACTGGCTAAAGAGAGGGTGAAGGGCTCAAGTGTGCCCCCATCATCCTCCCTCTTGAGGAGTCGAGTGACATCCCTGTTCAAGGTGGAAGTGCCTCCCCACCATGAACTGAGAGGCGGGCTCTCGGGCCCTGTGTTGGCAGAGCCTCCCCTCCTGGTCCTCAGCCTGAGGGCAGGTGCTGCCTCTTCCTTACAGATGGGGAGGCTGAGCTCAGACTGCTTTCACGATAGCCCTGGGTCACCCAGCAGCAGTCCAGGGGAGATGCAGACCTGGGGCTCACCCTCCCCGGAGCCGAGCTCCCTCCTCTGCTGCGTGACCGCCCATCCCTACCATGTACATCTGCCTGGTGGAGCTTGGACATCCCAGGGAGCTGGCACTGCCTCCTTGGTTTCTGTTCTCCCCCCTGAATCCCCACAGTGGGAACACAGCCCCCTGACAGGTGTCACATGCCTCCCTTCCCAGTGCTGATGGGGACCACGCTGTGGTGGCAGCTGCTGGGGAGAGGGGCCGCTTGTCCTCTGCAGGCAGACACTAAGGGGCCACGCTGCAGGCTGACCTCGTTGCAGCTACCATGTCCCCCTGAGTCTGAGCCTGAACTAATGGCATTAACTTGAGCCCAGGCTTATTAATGTGTTGGCATGTATGTGTTTCTGTCTGTCTGCTGGGCAGGAACGTCCCAGAGGGGCTGTGGGCATTTTGAGAGTTTCACGTCAGGGTACCCTGCATTGCGTCTTGTCTGGTAGATGCAGTGCTGGGGAGATTTGAGTGGTCCCCGGGGAGTTCTGAGCTGTTCACGGTCTCCAGTGTTTGTATCTGGCCCAGTGGGAGAGTGCTCCTGTCTGAGCCACGTTGCTCTGCCCATGGCCTGTTGAGGCCTTAGCTAAATGTAGATCCGAGCTTGTCAGCCTGCTGCTGCATGGCCCTGTCCCCACTGTGCTGTCGAGCTGACGTCCAGACTGACATGGGCTTCCAGGCAGCTTTGGTGTCTGTGGCCTTCAGAAGCATCTCAGAGCCTGTTTTGCAGCAGAGCAGCTGTCAGGAAGAGTAACACTTTGTGTGTTAGAATTCCTCCTGTCTGAGGAAACTGGGACTCATGTTCTGTGGGGTCAGTGCCTGTGTGCGGCTTGTTTTCCTTGAAGGGAAGGGGCGGGTTTAAATCAGAGGCTCTCTGAGGTAGTACTGGGTGTTGGGGGCTTCACCACCCAGGAGAGGAGTGTGACCGTAGTGGACCAGAGAGGGTAGAGCCAGAGACATCACAGAGAATGAACGCCAGTGTCAGTGCTGGAAGGGGCCTGAGGCCGTCTGGTCCAAGCCCCCTCATTTGCTGGGAGGAGCAGTAGAGAGGAGGTGACCTGTCAGGGTCACTGGGCAGGTCAACGGAAGATGAGAATGGAGTGTCAGATCCTGGCCAGTGCTCAACTGCCTCCTGTCATGGCGTGATTGTCTTTGTTAATGAAGGAAAAGAGGCAAGAAATCCCCAAAGCCACTGTATGTGTGGTTGCACATTTTCCCTCATAGCATTTGCTCCAGGTTCATCTGCAGCCCCCGGCTGGGCAGCGAGGGGAGGCTTTCAGCTGTGCATGAAGCGGGTGCTCCCCTGGCTCTCTGGATTCCTGCTGAACTCTTCACCTCTCTCAGTTACTCAGTGCTTTGCTCTCCCCCAGCTGCGTCAGCTTTGACAGTCCCACACCTTTTGAGGGAATGCTGGGCTGGGTCCTGTTTCATGCCGTGGAGTTGGTCAGCTCTTGGGGACTGGGGCCTTTGCCTCTGAGCCTGTGTGTTCCCAGAGCCTGGGCGGTCGTGGCTTTTGGAAGTGGGATAAATGCTTGCTGGTAGAGGCAGGCCTGAAGGGAGAGAGGGCTGAGCATGGGGCCCATTGTAACCATTTCATTTCTCTCCTGCTGGTGACCAGGGTGCAGCGTGTGCAAGAGGATAATGCCACACTTCCAGAAGGCTGCGACCCAGCTGCGGGGCCAGTTCGTAAGTGAGGAGCCAGGGGCCAGGCGGGGCTGGCTGCCGGCTCTCGATTTCTCCCTCTCACTTGGGGAGACAGCAAGGGGAGGGGAGAGGACACGTTTTAAAATTGTGAGAAGGACTTACTATTGCTGCCCCTGGCATGTGGTTCAGAGGCCTGTCCTCAGTGAATGTTGAGGACTCCCCAGATTGCTGGGGACCAGGAGAATATGGGGCCTGTCAAGGCCAGTGATGAAATAGCCAGGACAGTAGCAGGAAGCCCTGTGGTGTGCAGAGGCCAGGGGCTGACTGTAAACCATCAGGGTCTACAATGCTAGGAGCTGGGCTCCAAAAGGCAGGCTGAGGCTCCGGATGCTGGGCAGCCTAGTGGCAAAGAAAGAGGGCACAGTGACCCCAATAGTGGGCCCAGAGCACTTGCGGGCCCATGAGGCAGCTTCCTGCCCAGGCATGTAGGGCTCTGTGGTTCCGGAGGGACCAGGAGGGACATCGTCTGTGGGGCAGGAGGGATGTCGGGACCGCAGTGGAGCAAGGTGGTGGGGAGCTGGAGACCCAAACACACCAGTTCTCTGAAGGAGAGTGTGCAGGGGGAATGGACAGGAGACAAGGTCGTCTCAGGATCACCCACCTTTGGGAGACAGGAAGGGGAAGGCGAGCCACAAAGGAAATGGGCCTTCAGGAGCGAGCAGGATGGTCAGTGAGGAAGGAGGACAGGCCAGGGCGGTCAGACCTCTCCCAGGGCTGAGCCTCAGTCACTGACAGGCCTGTTTTTCTATGTGTTTCTCCTGCCGCCTTGCCAGGCTTACCTCTTCTGTGCCACAGGTCTGTCCATTTTCCCACTTACCCCAAGCCACAGAGGTTTTGAGGTTTTTGTTTGGTTAGTTTTGGGTGTTTTGCTTGTTTTTTTTTCTTTTTGGTGGCAACAGAAAAATAACTGCTGGCTCCTCTGGGAGCATGGAAAAGTCCATATGCCTTTCCTGAAAGGTCGTTGGGAGCTGCCATCTCAGTGGGGCAGGCCAGAGTCCTGCTACAGTTCTGAGATCTTAAAATTCATCCTGATCTTTATGGATCAAATTGGTGATTAGTTCAGAGTCAGTTAAAAAAGTTTTAAATGGCAGCCTCTGCTCGCCAGCCCCAGGATTGGGTTGCAAAGAGCCACATGCTTTCTCTTCTGACCTCATTTCTGGGGGACACCAGGGTCCTGCTTGTTCCTCACTAATGAATTTTTAGCAAGCTGCTTGGAGATGTTTGGCCCTGCGGCACACAGACATAACTCTGGGGAAGTTTCACTGCACATTTTGGGGCCTCAATAGATACCATATTTTAAGATGATTTTGCCTGAAGGAAAGACTTAATTACCCACAAGTTCTCATCCACATAGGCTTCCCTTGTGGCTCAAATGATAAAGAATCTGCCTGCAATGCCAGAGACCTGGGTTCAATCCCTGGTCAGGAAGATCCCCTGGTGAAGGGCATGGCAACCCACTCCAGTATTCTTGCCTGGAGACTCTCATGGACGGAGGAGCCTGGTGGGCTACAGTCCATGGGGTCATAAAGAGTCAGACACAACTAAGCTACTTTCACTTTCTCACCCACATACACTTAGACAACCGCTCAGCTCACCCTCCAAACTCTGGTCAAGCCCCAGTCAGATCACAAATTAGCTGGCCAGTCCCATCAAAGCAGGTAAGGTCTTGTTGCCAATCTCTAGCACCTTCTGGAAGATTCTAGCTAATGCTACATCTACCTGCCAAAAACATTTTTCCAGGCCCCTCCCGTGGTCCCCCAGAGCCTGTCCCTGCCTTGCATGGTCCTGTCTGCTCATCTTTGCTTATGTTCTGAATCACTTTATCCACAGTTGATACTAATTATGAGGAGGTTTTCTAACTGAGAGATGAGTTTCTTGAGCATTTCTTCAGTACAGAGTACAGGCCAAGCTCAGAGTAGGGGCCCAACACGTCCTAGTGAATGAAAGAATGGGCGTGTGGCTTACCACTCCTGAGTATATTTTGTTTTAAGCTGTATATTTACATTAAAAGTGATGTTCTCCTTTTTAAAGGAAGTCAGAGCATCAGTTCCTAGGGACAGAGACGAAGTAGGAAGGATGTTTGTGAAACAAGGGCCTTCTTTTCTGGCCCTGGGTTCATACTAGGTTCACACTAGGTTCTACAATGTTTGCCCTGAAGACTACTTGTTAAGGGTACCTGCTTCCAAAAAAGGAAAGAAAGAAAGAAAAAACAAAAAAGCAGTGCTTGCTGCTCCTGTTCGGGCCCAGGTCAGAGGGTCTGGCCGACCGAGCCCAGCTTTGGCCAGGTATTAGAGGCCTCTGTGTTATGTGAACTCATCCGTTTCTTCGCTTCTATATTTTCTTACTCGGGGCTTGTTTTGTTATTCTTTCCCCTTGGTTTCTTAGGAAAGTATCTTTTGAAAAGTTTTCACCTTTCCTAGCTCCCTTAGGGAAAGAGTCCTCGCCCCTATGAACATCACCTACTTTAGGAGGTCCTTCGAGGCCAGGGCTCATGGTTGCAGCCATAGCCTCCCAAGAACAGGGCGGCCAGAGGGGTGGATTCCTTTTTGTCCTCGAACCTGGGGCAGAGATGGACTGCTTGTTCCCTGAAATCAAAAGCTTACCCCCTCCACACTGCTAAAATCCACCGGTTAGCACCTCCTATCTTCTCTTTGTCTCTGTCATCTTTGAGCCCGCTTTGGCTAGCCCTGTCTGTGGCAGGGGTTAGAAACCTTCCTCCTCGACAGATTTCTTGGGAGGCATCCAATCTGATGATGTCATTAAGATGGAAGCCAGGCTGGGTCAGGGATGCATAGCCTTTGCCATTTTCCAAACTCAGATCCTCCTCTTCTTTTTTGCTGTCACTGAGTCATTGCATTTGTCCCATCTAGTCCCACCGATTGACACCCTTAGCAGCCAGCACAGCTGCCAGAACGAGCCCATGCCTGCCCACCTCCTCTTCCCAGCCCTGCCAGTTATCAACGTACACGCCAAGTCTTTTGTTAACCTTGGCCATGATGGGCCATCTGGGTGTAAATGGTCAAATGGGTTGGTCTTGGCAACAGGTTTGTGCAGAGCAGACTTTGCTGATGGCTGTTAATAACTGGCTGGGAGATCTTGGGCAAGTAGCCTTGGAGGCTTCATTTCCCCATTCTTAAAATGGGGATGATGACACCAGCCCTGCCTGCCTCAGTGGGCTGTTGGAAGAGTGAATGGGCTGGTGCATGGGGACAGCTCTGTAACCTGCAAACACTTCACAGATACAGGCGATGGGCACCCCCTACCCCACTGCTCTGTGCTTGCTGTTCCTTCCACTCCCTGCATGGAGTGCACCCAGGGTTCTGCTTTCCACTCTCTTTTCTTTCTTATTAACACACTGGAATGAGGGTCTGACACTGTGCTTTCCTTGTCTCCCATGGACTATCCCTCAGTGGTTTTTATCTGTGTCGATAACTCAATAAGAGGTAGCTCCGTGGAGACTGAGTCTCTAAGCTCGGGTACCATGTGTCAGACTGCTTGCTTGACATCTTGGTCTAGATTTCTCTCCCTGGATTTCTCTCCTGCATCCAGATGCGGGGTGTCTAAAATATTTACTAAAATTCAGTGTCCTTACATCTGGCAGACGGCCAACTTTCCTCCATGCCTCCTCCTGAGCACCGCAGGCTCCTCTGCCAGGCTGTCACCATCCATCTCCCCCTCGATACATCCTCCATCCGAGAAGAGACCTGCCCACCAGCCTGGGTTAGACCCCGCTCAACCCACCCAGTGTGGCTGCTGTGACTGCTCGCTCACTTATCTCCCTGATCCCACCACTTTCCCCTTACAACCCCCAATAGCTCTCTGGCACTTCCTGAATAAAATCCTAGTTTCTCAGACACTAAAGGCTGGTCCACAGCTACCTCAGCGAACCCACCCGACCTTCTCTCACTGCCCTCTCTTGTGTCCTGCAATTAAACCAACATGGTCCCCAGTTCTTGAGCCACATCTTGGTTTGTCTTACCTCTGTTTTCTCTTTCTGAAGTGTCTGTGGAAATCTTATCCTCCTTGACTACTCGCTCACATGCACCTGCTTTGTGGAGTTTCTATGATTCTTCTGTGATTGTCCCCACAACCGTGGGATGTGGGCCGGACAGGAGGATGGCCATGTTGTGCCAGCTGACTGACCCCCAGCACACACAGTTCAGTGTCAGGCAGCCCTCACTTCTCCGTAGGCTGAGGTCAGTTTTGCCTTATTTGGAATCACAAACTCCAAAAAGTGCTTGTCAGTTGTTCAAAAAATAATTACCTCGTTAACTAATAAATGCCCCCAAAGTAGTCAAAACTGCTGCAAAAACCCAGAGAATTAAGACTTCATCACAAACAAAGGTGGTTGACAAAGGCCACCTTCTGGGTGGGATTTGCTATGCCTTAAGAGTTGGATGTGTCTTCTGTGGTGGCCAAGAGAGGGGGTGTGGGCAACCTGAGCACATGGCTAGAAGACTCAGGAGTCGGGGCCTAGAAAGCACAGTGTGGGCTCTGGGAATGTGAGCGGATCTGTAGAGCTTCTTAGTGGTATTCATATTAGTGATGACAGCTAACAGATTCTGAGTGTGGTAGATACTTTGCTCACACCATCTCATTTAGTCTTCACAGAAGCCAGAAGACGGAGCTGCAGATGAGGAAACTGAGGTGCAGAGGCAACTGTGACTTGTTCAAGGAGAACATCTACTGAGAGGGGATTTAGGATTTAGACCCAGCATCCTGCCCCCCGGGCCCAGGTTCCTAGGCACTGTGGTATATTTCTATCTTCAAGGTGCCCGAGACGGCAAAGAGTCCAGCTGCCTCCCTGTGCAGAGATCTCAGACTGTGTCATTCCTGGGAGAATAAAAAATCTAGACTCTAGCAAATGTACATTAAGGGTTTTGTAGAAAAGAAGAATTAAAAAATGAGATAGGGACCATGTGATCTTTGAGTCTGGAGTTAGACGTTGGCCTCCATTCAGTGGAATGGAAGGGTTTTATGCAGGGAAGTGATGTAATGAAAGAGGAGGATGTGGAAGATTAATCTTGTGGTGAATGTGTACTGTCAATGAGGAGATCAATTAGACATAAAAAAAGTACTTTAAAGTAGACAGTTATTACTGGAACTGGCTGCTGAATCAGTCTGGGGAAATGAGTAGAAGGGCTTTTAGAGGGTTCCAGAGCGTCTAGTAAATTCTGTCTCAGGTTTATTTTCCCTGTATTCCTTGTAGCACCCTAAAATGGAGTGGGAAGAAAGAAATCAGATTAGCAAGCTTTTATGGTGTGTCTGCTTTACGGCAGAAACTGTTCTGGGCATTTAAAATGGTCAGTATGTTTAGATACCTTGTGGGATGGAGCTGCCAGAGGCCCGGGTGGTTCCCATCACCCAGAATTGGGTAGGAAATAATGAATTTGAGCAGCAGTTTTGTGCTAAGTTGCTCAGTTGTATTCAACTCTTCATTACCCCATGTGATCCGCCAGGCTCCTCTGTTTGTGGGATTCTCCAGGCAAGAATAGTGGAGTGGGTAGCCACTTTCTTCTCCAGGGGTCTTCCTGATCCAGGGATTGAACCCAGGTCTCCGGTGTTGCAGGCGATTCTTTACTATCTGAGCCACCAGGGAAGCCCTCTGACTTGGGTCATCTCCTTCAGTTTTCTTAAGAACCCTGTGATCTTCTCCTGAACCACATCTTCCAAACAAGGAACCTCAGGGAGGGTGACTTGCCCAAGGTCATGCGACTGCCAAGTGGAAGCAGTTTTCTGAGTCAAGTTCACTGTCCACTGAGACTGCTATTCCCCATTTTCTCTTCATATGCCTCCTTATGTATTGTTCAGCAAAATTCCACTTCCTGCTTTCTCCTCTCTGCTTCTCTAACCACTCCTGGCTTTTTTGAACTTCTTCCCTCTGGGAGTCTTCCTGCATCTGGTCATGCTGTGTTCTCTTGTGATGACAGAGCCAA
Source organism: Cervus canadensis (assembly GCF_019320065.1). Taxonomy (NCBI): domain Eukaryota; kingdom Metazoa; phylum Chordata; class Mammalia; order Artiodactyla; family Cervidae; genus Cervus; species Cervus canadensis. The sequence goes on from NC_057392.1 coordinate 43,966,139, forward strand.
AGTCCTCTTTCTGGGCACCTATCCTGCCCTACAGGAGAAAGTTGCTGCTTTGGGAAGGAAGTTCTTGGGGACTCATTCTGGGTTGCTCTTAGCATACAGCCTTGTTGTCAGTAACATAGCTACTGAAGTTCCTTTTCCATTCAGGGGTGTTGGCATATGTGGACCCCAGGAGCCAGAGTATGTTCAGACTTCAGAGATGATGGTCAGGTCAGGCCATAGGTGATGGACCCCACAGGTCACCTAACAGGGTCTGGAGGGAGCAGAGTCAGGCAGGTGGGTCGTCCTGGGAACTACACACCCTCTTTGGCCACATGAGCTGTGTAATCTGAGAATGCGGTGCATGAAGCCGGGGTGGACAGACTGAGGTGTCCAGGAAGGTGTTTGAGGACCCCGTGGAGTGACTGAATGGAGAAGAGTACACCCTTAGTTGACATGGGCAGAGAAAAGGCATAGTATGAACTTGGGAGGCAGTGGTCCTACTCTCGGACCTGATTGACCTTGGTAATGAGGCCAGGTTTCTTCTTCAGTCCTCAGAACTGTGTTTGCTCTGGGATGATCCTCCCTACAGGGCAGGCAGGTTGGAATGCCTGTCTGGGGGGCAACCCTTAGCCCAGATGCCTGTCTTTTCCGGAGAGCTCGGGCATTGTTCCTAGATGGCTTGGCGTGCCTTGCTCCCCTCTGCACTGGACGCATCAGTCTCTGAGGCTCAGTCCCCATCATCTGTTTCTGATGGGACAGCTGAATGGGCAGTGTGTGGATGAAGTGAAGGGCATCTGCGGGCAGAGCGTGGACGGGTCTGTTCTCCCTTTGCTCCCAGGTGCTGGCCGGGATGAATGTCTACCCCTCGGAATTTGAAAACATCAAGGAGGAGTACAGTGTGCGTGGCTACCCCACCATCTGCTATTTCGAGTAAGTCCTCTGCCTCCCTGTGGACGCTGCTCCCCGCCACGATGGCATCTGCCCCCTGTCTGAGCCCATGGTTTCTCCCCACATTTCACAGGAAAGGACGGTTTCTGTTCCAGTATGACAGCTACGGGTCCACAGCTGAGGACATTGTGGAGTGGCTGAAGAAGTAAGTTGGCGTTTGCCTTGGTGGGGGTACCCAGAGGGAGGGGCATCTGCCAGGCCCCAGTATTGCCCTGGTCACAGGGCTCTGCCTGGCGGTTGGTAAGAGAATGAGGAAGGAAAGGACCATTTCTTGCTGCCCACACAGCTGATTGTGGGCGGCGTCTAGATGAGGGATCTGTGAGTGCAGGATGTGAAAGTTGGGAGAATTTCATGTGACTCGCCGTGATGACTGCATTTCAGATAGGTGTCCCCCCTCCCTTACTGTCTACCTGATGAATAGAAGCGTTTCTCACCCAGGATGGCAGGTTTGAGAGAGGTTCTGCTGCAGGTCTCTCTGAAAATAGAGTTGTCAGTCGAATGCTTATTTCAAACATAACACTTTGTATGAGGTGCTGTGAAGCTAAGAAGTGTCCTAATGCTTTAGATTTGCACACTGCTTTGCGGTTCACCGTGCATCCCTGCAGAGCTGCTTCATAGCACCCAAGGATCTTGTTTGTAATGTGATTAGATCTTTACAACCCAAACCACCCCCGCCATTGCTAGTTGTGTGACTTTTGTGTGATACTTGGACCCTGACCAGCATGTTGGATGGGGAGTCTGTCTCCCCCACCCCTTCTTCATGGCCGGAGTTCTTCTGACCACCCTGCCCTGCCCCAAGCACTCACCTGCTCTGGGCTCTGCCAGTCATCGCCCACTTTATGCAGTCCTTGGAATAATAGCAGCATTTTGGGGACTCCACTTTGTGCCTGACTTTGTTCTAAGCACTTTATGTGGATTCTTATAGAATCCTCAGAACAGATATTATTATCCTTATTTCATGATTTCATGAATGAGGTAACTAAGCAGAGTGATGGAGTGGCTCGTCCAAGCTTTTGCAGCTGACAGGCAGCAGGGCCAGGCTTGGCCCTGAGTTCTGGCTGGAACCCCTCCCTTTTTACCAAGGTGCCAACATGGTGGATATTTATTGACATTATTACTGCACGGGTACAGGGTTAAAGAATTAGTTATCCAAAGACATGGAGGTTGAAAATGTGTATTTTCAGAATGGGAAAGGAGGATAAATTTTGTACAGAAACAAAACAAAACCCCAGAATCGACAGGAAACAAACTGTTTGATTCTAAGGGCTGAAACTCTCAATCTTCTGTTCCTTGGGTTCCCAGGGGCCCAAGAGATAAAACACCACAGCCAAACCATGTTTACATGTTGTCATTTATTTCTTGGAAGCATTTTCACATCTCTGTCTCCATCTCTTACCTCAATTCCAGCCCCTGCCCAGGAAGGCAGGTCTCCATTATTCTATACTCATTGTCTTAACCTGGGCCTTCACACCCCTGTTTTCCTTTTCATTTTCATTTGATAATAAGCATGTCCTCTCCTCCAGCCAGACATGTCTCGCTCTGCTTTGGGAAAAGGTTTCAACAAATGGCAATCTCATTTGTCACCAGAGCATAAAATCTGTCTGCTTCCCTCCCCCTTCTCTTCTGGTTTCAAAATGCACTCATATCTTCTTGGAAGGATAAGGTTTATTATTTATTTTTTTAGAAAGTGTTCAGAACTGCTTGCTCTCCTAGACCAGGGGAGCATGTCAGTGGAGGCTCTGAGACAGGTGATTTTCTCCCCTTGGGAACCCACTGATCTGTCCCCACCCCACACACAGCCCCAGCCTGGTTCTTCCACCTTGTCCTGGGCTGGCGCCTCCCCACTTCCCACCTCTCCTCTCCTCGCCCCCCATGGGAAGGAGACCTTGTTAGCAGCTTTTGGTTCACCCTGGGTGTGCAGTCTCCACGCTGAGGTTGATGGGGTAACTCTGGGGAAGGGAAGGCAGCCTCTGGGTACCCCTGGGCAGCAACTCCTCCCAAGGCAGGACTATAGCCCACTCTCACAGCATGGTGGGGGCAGAGAGGCCCTTCTTGAAGGACCCCTCGTGGACTGCCTCATCTCATGCCCCAACAAGATCTAGCAGTGCCATTGTGCTTCCAGGTAGCTAATTTTTTTTTTCAAAATCTTTTCTGATTTTAAGGTTATTCAGTGAGGTATGTTATTACTGGAAAACTCAAATATTTAGTTAAAGGGAAAAGTGGCCCTCTTACCCCATTACCCAAGAATAGTATGTTGTGGCGTTTGGCATTTCCTTACAGATCCCCCACAACAGATAGCCAGCTCTGTGTGTGTTTTTCCCTGGTACCTGGTGTTTTAAGTCTTTACCAGGTTTCCCCCATGTCCTGGTTCATGGGTCGCGGTGATCCCACCTTTCCTGCTGCCCTGCACTTCCCTGGGCCCCTCCTTTGGCTGCAGCCAAATGTAGAGGATGAGGAGGGTGGTCCAGCCTTGCTAGTTCTCCAGATGACTCTCAGAAGCCCAGGTGAGATGGGCCAAATCCTGCCCTGTGACACGTGACTCTGGCGAGTGGGCAGGGCAGGGCATCCCTGTGTGAGAGCATCCCGGGGCTCTGGGGTGGTTGCAGTGATCCTGATGGTTGTGCCCTCTTGTGCTCTCAGCAGCTGCATTTCTCATTCCGCTCTCTGCAGACTTCATGCTGCTGAATTGGGCTTGGCAGGTAGAGTGTTCACAAGTGGCAATCAGTGTTGACCTGGCTACCCAGTTCTGCCTGGGTATTTTTATACTAAGCAGAAGTGGATTGGAAACAAACACAAAGTGTTCTTGACTTGTCATGCTTTAAGTTGCCTCTTCTCATCTCTGGAATGTGCACCTTCCTCAGGCAAGGACCTGCTTTGTGTGCATTTCGCAGTCCTGGAGAGCCGGGGAATTAGGGTCACAGGATGGTAAGAGAATGTGAATGTCAGTGAACCTGCCCCCAGCAGTTCCCTTTCAGTGTTGCTTTACCTCTAGGACAGGTGGAGTTACTGATCATGCTTGAACACTTTAAAGAACAGGGCCTCCATGTTACGGAGTCCAAGCTCGCTCTGCTTACCTCAAGGCAGGCCAATGATTCCAAGAGATGAGATGTTGAGTTGAGGAAAAAGCTTGAATCTGGGAGCCAGCTGACCAAGAAGATGGCAGACTAGCACTTCAAAATAACCATCTTGTCAGGGTCTGGTTGCCAGGTTCTTCCATGGATCAGAGATGGAGGGGAGGTGAGGAAATAAAGTAAAAAGACTATTCAATCCTTGCAAATGTCCCCTAGAGTGGCAAGCCTCAGGCAGGGAGGGGAATGTGTTAGTTTCACTTCCTTACAGTCCTTCACAGGAGGCAGGCCATTATGTATGTTTATAATAACAAAAAAGGGTTAAAGTCACTGAAGCAGATCCTGTGTAAATTTAAATTTAACCCTTTGTGGTTACATTGACTCACTTTGAGGGCCCACTCATGTTTGAGTGATTCTTATGATTTAGGTTATGAATGGTGTCTAGGAACACCTGGGTAGCACTATATACATTTACAAAGTATCTCAAGGGCATTGTCTGTCTAGATGTACCTGTAGGGCAGATGAAGAAGGGCCTGCATGTAAGTTGATAGATATTTTAAGTTGGACTGGTTGCCTCAGCCCCTAGAGCTGAAAGGTGGAGGAAACGACTCAGAACCAGGTATTCTGACTCCTAGTCTGGCTCTTTCTCTCTTATCTGCTGTAGATAGGAGGTTCTTCCTTCTGTTGAGCTGAAGTTTCTTTCTCTGGAGCTTCCACCTGGTATTGGTTCTCTTTTATGGGGCTGTAGAAAGTCAACCTTGCTTTCTCTTCCCGCTACAGTGTGAAATGTTTGAAGAAAACTCTTCTGTTTCCCTTGTCTCTTCTTCTCCTGGTTAGACACCTCCAGTTCCTTCAGCCATTCTTCTCTCATTCCTGCATTGATTCAAAGAGTGTTTATTGGGTAACTGCTTTGTGGGAGGTGCAGAAAGTAGAGAGATGATCTAGAGGGAGCCCCCGTCTTTAAGGGGAGACACAGTAAAGGGCACAGTTCAGTCGCTGTGCCCTCTTAGTGCTGTGCCTTGGTCTGCAGGCCCCTCCAGAAAGCAAACTTCCTACTGTCCACTGGGTGGACGAGGGGCAGCCGCCTGGCTGCTGGAGATCCCAAGGTCTCTCATTTCCAGCCCTGGGCCCCAGCCCCGCTTCAACGGGAACCTCAGCTCTTCTGGAGCCTTTGCATATTGGGGTAGTTCTTGGGTCCCCACGCCCTCTGAGCACGCAGCACCTCTGGTTTCTGCCCTCTAAGAAAGGCAGAAATTTTTTGCTAAGTCAGTTTTCTAGCTTCTAAATTTACACTGACCTCTTTTTTTTCTCTTTGCTTTTGCTCCTATGAGTTCATTACCTTTTTCTTTTTTAGCTCTTGTGATGTTATTTTAGTGGCTTTGGAGTGTGTCCTCCTCTATGTTTAACTAGAAATTCTTCAGTCACCTTCATTTACTCATACTGCCACTAAGGCATGGCTTCTCCATTCTATGTGTGTACTCTTGCTGGATTTTTAAAAATTATTTTAATTTTAGAATAGATTCCATTCACATAATTGAAATAATTTTTTAAAAGATACTTAAAAATTATGCATTGAAGTCTTCCTTTTACCTGTTTCCTCTATCCTATTCTCCCTCCCACCCCCTAGAGGTAGCAACTTTAATTAGTTTCCTTATGCAGACGCATGCAAATATGAATAAGTATTTTTTATCTCTCTCTATTTTATGCAAAAGTTAGCATATTATGGCCTGTTGTGTCTGACCCTGCTGTCTACATCAGAGTGTAGGGAGCTTCCTTGTCCCCCTGCACCATGCTCAGCCCTCTGGGGTCCTGATTGATTGCAGTTTACCTAAGCAGTTCATATACCAGTGGGTACTGGGTTCTTCCAGTCTTTGCTATAACAAATCATCTCTAACGAATACCTTGGAATGTGTATAATTCTGACCATGTCCAGGTATATTGAAAAGATAAATTCCCTGAAGTGGAATTGGTGATGCTTTCAGGAATTGGTATCTTGAGTCTGTGTATGGGAGCTTAGGTTTCTTGGTGTTGGGAATGCTGAATGACTGGTGGTGACTCATTCTAAAGCTTGATTTTGCCATCAGCCCCGTCTAACATTGGATGTACCTGGGCTCAGAGTGGTTTGACCCTCTCGCTGCTACTTTTCCATTGCTGAGACCACCAGTGGGGCCTAGTCGAGAGCACCAGAGAGGGTTTCTGAAGGTGCTGTCAGACCCAGGCTCTGCTGTGGGGTGGGGGTGGCAGGCCCCACCACCTCAGCCGCAGGGGAGGACAGCAGCTCCCATTGTTTGGGACACATTGCTCTCATGACTTGTCAGTCCTGGCCGCTGGAACTTTGCACTTTTTCTTATTTACTGTAGGCTCCCAAAGGCAGGAAGCAATGGTTGTCTTTTCACATTTGTCATCCTAAAGGGTACTTTTTCAAAGTAACGATTGAGGTGGCTCTGGCAAAGGTGTTCATAAAGCATCAGGGAGTTTGTGTCACTGGCCGGCTTACCCTTGGCTTTGAAGCAAGAGAGGGCAGCTGTGAGCCTCCCCCACTGTAACAGCTGGTGATGTAAATGTCAGCACACAATTGTCCCAGGTGGGGCAGGCTCCAGAGAGGTGGGCCACCAGCCTGAGGTCTTACAGCTCATGGTGGCCACAGGGATTTGACCTGACCTCTGAGCCTGGCCCTTTCTGCTCGAGCATTCCACCTCTAGAGATCTAGAGAACCTTGTTCCTGGTCTTGAGGAAGGGTTCCTACTGTAGTGTATGTTCTCCTAGTTAAGGAGCCCCCAGCCTTGTTCCCTTGGGCCCCACTCTTTCTCATCATGACCCTCCTCCCACACTGGTTAGTGAACACCTCTCAGTCCCCTCTCCACCCCCAGTCCTTCCCTGATATTTGGTCTTTCTCAAGACACCTGGCCTCTCTCTCTCCTCCTCACCCACCACCCCTCCTCCCTTCTTATTCCCTCCTCTTCTCACCCCTCACCCTGTGGGCACCACTCAGCACATCAGTTAGCTTTGTCAGAGGTCACTCTTTGCTGCCATAGCTTATTCTTGCCAGTTGGCTAAACTTTTAGATGCTGACAAATCCCCCCACCCCACCCTGATCCCAGGGAGGAAGTGAGGTTTCCTGACTTCCCTAGAGAGCCACAGTTGGAAGCCACTGTTTGCCGGAGGATATCAGCTGAGCACCTCTGGGCTCTTGAGGGGATGATGGAGGTGGGCAGGGCCGAGGAGTCCCCCCAACCCCCACTCCCCCTGAGAGGTTGCGGGGAGCCCCTGAAGCAGGCTGTGCGAGCCAGTGGGGGTGAGGGCTGCACCGGCCCCAGCGTGTGCTCTGAGCTCTGCCTGTTTTTGGTCTTCCAGTCCGCAGCCGCCACAGCCCCAGGTCCCCGAGACTCCCTGGGCAGATGAGGGCGGCTCCGTTTATCACCTGAGCGATGAAGACTTTGACCAGTTTGTGAAGGAACACTCCTCTGTGCTCGTCATGTTCCACGCCCCATGTGAGTGGAACCTTGCTCCTCCCCGCCACAGCCTCCCTCCCTTGGCTCAGAGTGGACACCTCTCTGAGCCTTTAGCTGTTTACCTAGAGCAGCAATCTTCCCTCAGCTTGCGGGTGGGGACACTGAGGCCCTGAGAGAGCCTGTATCTTGTCCTGTAGTTGAAAGGGCACACGGAAGCCAGGGCTGGAGCCTCAGACCCCACAGCACCTAGAACCCCTTTTTTCTGCTTCACCTGGTATCCATCGTGGATCAAGGGAAGAAAAACATGAATCCTGTAAAATGTGTTTGCAATATTGACCGAAAGCCCTGTAGCTCAGGATTTTTCTAGGCCAGTGTCCTCCCCATTCCCATGAAGGGTGGAAATGGATTGTAATTCCTTTCTAAGAGGGAGAAGGCTGCTTCTGGAAAGGTGAGCAAGGGATGATACCCCCTGGCCACAGAGTTCCTGGGAGCAGCTTCTGGGAAAAGTGGGACCATCCTAATGGGTGATGAAGCTGGGTCCCCAGCACCCTGGGACAGGGTACATGTGTGGGGTGCTCTTCTCTTATAGCTTCTTGCCAGCTCTTTGGCCCAGTGATGGTGGGTAAGGGGCTGTGGAAGAGGAGAAGAAGCAAAAATAACTTCTTCACAAATCAGTGTCATAATTGCCAGTCCACAGAGGCATCTTTAGTGAAAGATTACTTTATTAATTGTCTTAGTCATAGAGATCTTTCTGCTGTTGATTGTGATTTGCTCTGTGGTGACAAAGTGGCTGCCCACAGGGCCATCTCCTTCTGTTTTACCCACAGTGCTGCAAAGCAAATACGATTAACTCCGCTTTACAGACCAGTAGACAGTGGTGTGGAAAAATGGCACTGCTCTTTGAGTCCTATACCGCCGAGTCCTGGCCTTCCCACACTCTGCTTCCCTGCAGTATCACAGGGGTTTGGTTAATTAGCAATTGTTCATAAATAGACCACTCCTGGGGATTTCCCCAAGTCCGTCTTATAAGTGCCAAATTCCAAAGAGAATCCAAAGAAAAATTATTGACTTTTTTCCTGAAAAATGACCCCCAAAAAAGCCTTAAAAAAAAAACACCCGAATTTCAAAGGGCCTCTGATTAAGGGCAGTGACAGAGAGGGCCCTAGGAGCATGTCACTGCAGCCCTGCCAGGGCTCAGTCCCTGTGGCGGAGGAACCCTGATGAATGAACATCCGCCAGGTTAGCACCGCAGCCTTCTCCCTTCGTAGATGCACTCTCCTGGCCAGTCTTAGATTTGCTAATGAAAGGAAGTCTTATGGGAAGTCAGGCTGCACCCAGAGCTGCATTCACCCTGCCCAAGTTCCTGCCCCAGGCTCACTGTTTTCACTTCCTTCCTGGGAGCTTCACCCCGCATGTTGGTGCCTCTAGTCTGTGCCAGAGAGAGCCCTCTGGCTCCTGGAAGATTACAGAGTGGTTTGAACAGTGCTTTATGCATCACAGCATGAAGAGTATGTGTCCCCTTTGATGAATCCTAGCAACATGTAGCTGATAGATTGGAATTGTTTAATAATTGTTTATTAGTTGTTGTTTAGTCTGTAAATCATGTCTGACTCTTTGCAACTCCCTGGATTGCAGCCCACCAGTTTCCCTCTATCCATGGAATTTTTCAGGCAAGAATACTGGAGTGGGTTGCCATTTCCTCCTCCAGGGGATCTTCCCAACCCAGGGATCGAACCCACATTTCCTGCATTGGCAGGCAGATTCTTTACTGCTGAGCCACTAGGGAAACCCAATTGTTTATTAAGCCCTTTTTTTTTTATAGAACCCTGGTTGCAAACTGGGAAGATTTTTGTCTGTATTCTTTCTTGTACTCTTAGGTTGTAAGGAATTCATTGTAGTAGCAAATGCTGGCAGGGTCTGATCCCCGGAGCCTGGCTGTCTAGTTCTTCCCTGCCCTCTCCCCTTGCAGTGCACCCACCTGGCTCCCTGAACCAGAGTGATCATCACTTCCCCATCTAAGTCATCTATGGGCATAGAGTAAGGGCTTAATGAATGAGAAAATGAACAAATGAGGTTGTTGAGAGCTAAATTAGAAAACGAGAACCAGAAACCAGATGGCAGCCTTTTGTTTCCCCATTAGTCATTGTGAATGAGTATTATGAATACCAGCCCTGTTGAGGCTGTTCCAGCTTCAGACTTAACAAATGAATAGAGCTGAGATTTCTCTTGTTCGGTTCAGTTCAGTTGCTCAGTTGTGTCCGACTCTTTGTGACCCCATGGACTGCAGCATCCCAGGTCTCCCTGTCCATCACTAATTCCCGGAGTTTATTCAAACCCATGTCCATTGAGTCAGTGATGCCATCCAACCATCTCATCCTCTGTCGTCCCCTTCTTCTTCCGCCTCCAATCTTTCCCAGCATCGGGTCTTTTCAAATGAGTCAGCTCTTCACATTAGGTGGCCAAAGCATTGGAGTTTCGATTGTTAGGTGTCTGCAGAACATGAATCCTACATTCTCTAACAAGGTGTTTGCCTGCCCCCTGTGCACACACGTGTGTGTGTGTGTGTGTGTGTGTGTGTGTGTTTCTGCTGGACTATCAGAGTGACAGGGTCAGGGCAAAAGCCCGAGGTGAAGCTCCCTGAGGAACTGCCCGTTTAAATTCCCATCTGATGGGTGTGGCTCCACATTAAATAATCTCTCTACACAGTCCTCTTTCTCTATCTAGGTGCCTGGGCTTTAGAAGGGATGGAATGCACATGGTTCCGAGAGGAATCTGAGCCCAGGAGGTTAACAGACAGCAGGGTCCCTTAGCTGCCTAGCTGTGTATCTTATACTGGAGTGCTCCAGAGAACCCACCCTGATCAGGAGACCACTTCTGTGATGTTTGAGGGACCTAGAGAAAAGGACAAATGTCAGGAGGCCAGAGATTGCGCTGCTGGCTCAGGCAGTGCAAATATTAAACAAAATGTGAGTTCTGGAAATCCCAGTGTTACAGGTGCCACTCCTGGGCCATATAGGGAGTGGTTAAGAAACAGACCATTTTGGAGACCTAGGAACACTAGTTGGGATCTATTAACATAGAAGACCATGGATTCCACTCAGGATTGTCATATAAGCTTGGTTTGTTTCTTGGTATAGGATTGCCAGGTTGATGGATTAGTGTGTCTTTCTTTTATCAAAGGTGAGTTGCTATTTTCCCAAGTACAATTGGGAGAAATGGGCAGGGTGGGGCCACCCCGAGGGGAACACCTCCCTTGGTGCTCTGTGACTATGAGTCTGGCCTGGTTCTGTCTAGAGGGTGATACTTGTTTTTTAATCAGCAGTTTTGTTGAAACTATTAAAAAAAAAAACAAGGCAAACTTTCAAATCTACAAGGGTTAGAATTAGAGAAAGGAAAGCTAGTTAAAATACTGAGAAACTGCATGAAGATTTTAAAAGGTCCCTACAGACTGAAATAGTGGAAGTCAGATTATAAAGTTGAATTTATCTTTATGATTTTCTGCTAATTAAAAAGGGAGTGTGTATATGTTTTATAAAGGGATAATATAGGAAGGTAGAGAGAAGATTAACCTTGTTCTTGGTGCAGATTCCCAGGAAGAGCCATGGTCCCTCTTTGCTGTGTTATTTCTATACAGAGAAAGTGCTCAATGTTAATTTCTGTCAGAGTCCCACTTGCCTGGAACCTTCATCAAGTGCCTGTAGAACTGCTCTCCTGGGTTCTTGGCAGGGGAGGCACCTGGTATTATCAAACACCTCCGTGGACCCCCTGCTTCTTTACCCTCTTTTCCAGCTTTCCTGCCATCCCATGGCAATTCCCATCTCAGCCTTTTCCCCCATCTCCCTCCCAGCTGGAGTCCTGGAGAAATCCCACACAGATTCTTCTGCAGCTTGTACTCCCGATGCCCGAGTTGTTATTGAACAAATAAACTCAGCCTGGCCCCAGTCACACCAAGGGAACAGGGGGTGCTGAGATTCACAAGCAGATATGCCCCCAGAGCCCACTGTCCAGGTCCTGGGCCACCTGCAAGGAACAGTGTGTTGCAAGCAGTGGGCTCCTAGAGGGGTCGTGCACCGTGCGGGGCACGGACAGAGCCCAGTCCCCTCTGCTGTCCATATGGCCCTTGACATGGGGCTCTGAGTGGTTGTGGGGAGGTCACAGCCCCAGGCCCGGTCCCCTGATCTGCAGAGCAGTAAATAGTATCTGAAGAGGGCGAGGTAGCAGGACCCCAGCAGCCAGCGCTCTGTGGTGCCTTTTGTTTCTTTCTGCAGCATTCTGAATGAGAAAAGTCACTGCACGTTGTCACTCATCTCTCTTCACCATTTGTTTTGCTGCTGTAATGTCTACCAGCTCCTCCCTCTCCGTGTGCCTGCAGCCCTGCGTTAGGCCAGGGAAGGACATGCTGCTGTAATGACCCCCACCCCCCGGAGTGACTGTCACTCACATGGGGAGATAGAAGGAACAAAGTGGGGCTCCAAGGAGGGGGGGCCCTGAGGAGCAGCCTGTCTCTCCCATGGGGGTCCTGGGGCCTAAAGAGAAGCTGCTGGGGAATCAGAGCATCCTTGCCACCCCTTCCCCAGGGCTACGGCGGCTCACCCACAGCTCTGCCCCATTTCTTGGCAGCAGGCCGCCCAGGATGAGAGGTTTTCTTTGCCATAACTCCTGGTAGCAGGTGTGTGCCAGAGTTTCTGGGCCCGGCCTGCCTTCAGGAGCTGGGCTGCCTGTCTGGATTCAGCATCAGACCCCTGTCAGACTCCAGAATTTCTGCTTCTTACTTCATTTATGTCTACTCCAAGTAATACGTGATCCCTGGGACAGTACAGAGAAATATAAACAATTAAGGAAAAAAACTATGTGTAATCCCATTATTCAGAAGCAGCCTCTTTCTTCTTTTTGTCATCATTTTTTCTAGTTGCTTTTTCTTTTTTATTTTTCCCTTGTTTTCAACTTTTAAAAAAATTAACATAAAGTTAAATTGACTTTTTTTCCTAATATATGTAGATTTGTGTAACCATCTTGCTGTAAAACTCCTTTGTGTGATCACTTTTATTTTTTAATGGCACAAATAATTTAAGAACAGTGTTAACATTCTTGTTATTGGGGGCACAGAGTTCAAAGGATACATAGAATATAGTGTAAGCAGTGACAGTCCCCTCCCCACCCGGCCCCCTTCTCAGGGTTGATCAGTGCTGACCGTTGGTTGTCCTTTTTCCTCCTGTGCTTCTCTGTGAACAACAGGGATTGTTTCTTACCCATTTTCCTGTGATTTGCATTTTTTTCACTTACCAGTATATAGGTCTTGAATATATTTTTATGTAAATGTAAGATGTTAGCATATAAATCTCCTGCAATCTTTTAAACTAAGAAATAGTATTTTATAATTTACATATGCTATGGATTTTAAGACATCCCAACATAGACATCTATCTCCAGTATTTGTCCAGGCAATGCAGTAAATCTTTATAAACATATGTATTAGGGAACATGTCTAAATGTTGAGATGTGTTAGACTCCCGGAAGGGAGGGTGTTGGGCCCTGTGGTAAGTATGCTTGAGCCTTGATAGATGCCACCCACTTCTCTCCAGGAAGGGGTCACCACACCCGGTGAGCAGTGCGTGGCAGAGCCTGCATCCTCGCCAGCCCTGAGTGCTATCAGCCGTTTATGTTCCTATTAGATGGGGCAGTGGGGCAGCTTGTCCACAGCTCCCAGGGAAGTGAGCATCCCTCCATGTGGTAACCAGTCTTTTGTATTTCTTCTGTGAACCAGCTGTTCATTCCCTTTGCCCATTGTTCTATGGGTTGTCTTTTTCTTCTTGACCTAGAGCTCCATACTTAGGGTTATTAATTTTTATCTATTTTCTGTGTTCCAGATATTCCCTGTTGGTCTGTTGCTTACTTTTGGTCTATGCTGCCTTTTCATTGTACAACAGCATTACATTTTTATAGTCATATACAAGCTAGAATGTTTATTGAGCAACTTGGTGTGGATCAAGCATTGTCCTAAGCACTTTTCGTATATGAAGTCATTTAATCTTCACAGCAAGTCCTGTGAAGTGGATATCATGATTATCCCCATTTTACAGCTTAGGAAAGGGAGGCACCAAGAGGTTGAGAAGCTTGCCAGAGGTCACATAGCCAAAAAGGTAGGGCCAGGGAAAAACCCAGGTCCTAGGGGCCACAGCCTGCAAGGACCAGGCTCTCTGAGAACCTGCCTTTTCCCTCTTGACCTCTGGGATATCTATCCCCAGGATGTAAAAATAGTGTCCCAGGACTTCTGGGTGGTGCTAATGGTAAAGAATCCAGTTGCCAGTGCAGGAGACAAAAGATGCAGGTTCCATCCTGGGTTGGGAAGATCCCCTGGAGGAGGGCATGGCAACCCACTCCAGTATTCCCTGGAGAATCCCATGGACAGAGGAGCCTAGCGTGCTACAGTCTGTAGTGTCGCAGAGAGTCAGACAAGACTGAAGCAACTTAGCATGCATCTATTTTGTGATAATATTTTTGTTTTTCTCATTTTGCTTTTTAATTCCCCTGAATTTTTCATTTGTTGTGCCAGGTGGGAGGAAGGGGTTTCATTTTAAGTTCTTTTTTCCATGCTTTTTCATTTACATTTTCTTAACATAAGAACATATAAGATAATGTTATTAAAAATGCTTATTTGTTCATGCTTTTGTGGTCACATAATATTCCATTATATAATGGCACCATAAATTACCTAACCAGCCCCATAATGTTGGAGGTTTGAGTTGTTTACTGTATTTCCCCTTATAAATCATGCTGCAGAGGGCAATTTTCATGTATAAATATTTGTCCACGTGTCAGATTATTTCCTTAGGATAGAAGCCTGGAAGAAAAAATTTTACAGCTTGTTATCTACATTTTATACTAATGTAAAGGAAGGGGGGGGGGAAAAGTCCCATGCTTTCTCTTCAAACGAGAAAGATGAGCCATTCATCAGGATGTGTCTGCCCCAGAATGTCTGAGTGTGTACAGTCAGCTTTGGTGCAGGTACAGCTAGAAGCCTCGAAAGAGCCCTGAGGTCTCTAGGGGGCGCCTGTCAGAATGTTAAATGTTAAAGCATTAGTGTTTCTGCTAGCATCTTTAGGAGCCCCACCTCCCTGGCTTGTCCAAGCCAAGGTCCAGACAAGGCAGCAGGAATGTGGGTAGGAAAATCCAGGTGCCTCTCGAGTGCCAGGTACTAGGGAGCTTTCCAAAATAATCTGGTCCCCTGGAAGATTCTGGTTACAAGAGCCAGGAAAGTCTCCATTGCTGGTCTGTAATAAAATCCTAGGTGTAACTGAAGTTAATGGAATCCAGAGGAATGTGAAGGCCTGAGGTTGACAGGAGGCCAGCATTCCCACAGCCAGAAAAGAGTGTGGTCGAGGAACTGCTGGGCAGCCTCTTTGCCAGGTCATGAAAATCGGTGTAAGTGCACTTACACAGCTGATAAAAACCCAACAAGGAAGTTTGGCAGTAAAACTTAATGGCCCATCAAATCACAATCAAGACAGTAAAATGCAGCGGGCCGGAGTTCTCACTGTGCTGTCCAGCCCTCCCGCAGCCCACACGGCCATCGTGGAGGCTGGGGTCCGGGCAGTCATCGCTCACACCCTCAGCTCCCCAAGGCAGGCGGCTGCCAGCGAGGGAGACCTTTGCTCAGCCAGACAGCTCTCCTCCCAGGGGCCTGGCTGGTTTCCTCAACCCAAACTGTTTACAGAAGTTTATTGCTTAGCCTTTGTATCTTGTTCAGGGAGCAGAGGGAATAGCAGCTAGTAGTGAAAACAAGTAACACTATCAGGAGAACTCTTGGAAATGTATTGGAAACTTTAGTACAACATCAGGAGATATTGGAGATTTCCAAGATGTTTTCCAGACCTAGTAAGGAGCACGGGAAGTGTATAAATGGGGGTGGGAGGGTGGGGAGAGGCTGTGCACATTGTAAATGATATGGCTGCTGGTTTTACTAAATAGAGGTTTAGTCAACCTAGTAACTGGTGTGGCTTTTGCCCCAAAAGAAAGCGGATGCTCTCCTGACCATCCTCTCCTCGACCAGGCATGAATGATTCAGTTCAACCTTGTATGCACTGCTCTAAACCTGAACAACACATCCATTCATTCACAAAGTGTGTGTGGGATGCCATCCTCAGTACCAGGGATGTGGTGGGGAGTGAGACTAAGTGAGATCAGTCTGTACAGAGATTCACCCCAGTTGGGGGATTAGAGGGTTCAAGTAAGCAGATTACTCCAGCTATTTGGAGAACAGTCGAGAAAATAAACACACTGTTGGAAGTGAATGTGATGGGTTGAGGCTCCCTGGGGTTAGGTGGTCAGGGAATTTCTCTGTAGAAGTGAAATTTGAGCTAAAGCCTGCATGATGTGAAGTGGTCAGCCATACGAAGACCTGGGGGAAGATCGTGTTCCAGGCAATAGCTTGTTAAGAGCTGTGAGGGTAGAAATGAGCTTGCTGAGATAGGAAAGCAGAAAGAGGTCACAGGTTGCAGTGTAGAGGACAGAGGGATACTCCCTGAGTTGAGGTTGAAGGCAGGAAGGTCCGATTATGTGGAGCTTGTGGCTGTGGGAGGGAGTTTGGATTTCAATCTACTTGTGATGGAAGCCATTGGAAAGTTTTGACCAAGGGAATTTGATAAGATTTATGATTTGAAAAGATGCCCTGGTCACCCCCTAAATATCAGGAGACAGCAGTCTAACAGTCAGAGGGCATTACAAAATGAACTACCATAGGAGTATATGAATAAGACATCTTTTATGAGTAGAAGAGAAATAGGTGGTCTGGTGGAGCTGAAGTGAACTGGAGACTCAAAGTCTGGGCCAGAGCTGAGGGGGATGCTCTGTCTGGAGATGCCTGGTCCATCAGGGCTGAGGCTGTGATGGACTGAACTGGGGGCTGTGGACAGAACTTTGGGGAAAAGACTGGCTTGTGTGGTCACAGTGTGCTCCAGCCAGAAGCCTTCTAATCCTACCTTCTAATCCCGTCTTGTTTATCCAAGGCCCCGGGAACACCCCCCCACCCCCATCCCCGCTGCAGTTTCTCATTTCATCTCCCAGAGCGTCATGTCTGATGATCTCTGTCCTGTGTCTCATCTCATGAGGCTGCTGAGACAGTGTGTGGAAGGCCAGTGCAGAGAGAGTGAGCCCTTTTATTACTTGGTAGAGTCCTACAGACAGAGCTGGAGGTTCGGGAGAGCCGTGTGTGCACACCACACAATCTGTCACCTCCGCGTGTCCTCCAGCCACCCCTCCCGTGTCTAGGGCAGGCCTCACGGGTCGATCACAGCTCCTCTTCCCTGTGAGCTAGTTTTCCATCTCAGGAGTCCATCTCCAGCCCGCCGCTGATAGAGGCTGGCAGGCGATGTGGAGTCCGTTTGCTTCCCCAGGGAGCAGTAGCATCAAAGGACTGAGTCTATCAAAAGCATGAAGGTGAACTCGCTCATCTTCAGGGGTCCTGCCTCACTGACTGGTACATTTTGGAAAGAAAGAATGGTTTTCTGTGAGTGACTTTGTCTTTTTTGTCTTCTCTGCCATCACTGTCACACAGTCCCACTGCCCACCTTGAACATGGGCCCTGGTGGCACTTGCCTGACATCACATTCTTATCCTGGTGCAGGAGAGGGTGGTCAGGGGAGCATCCCCTTCCTGCCCCTCCTGCCTGCCGTGGAGGCCACTTGGAGCTGGAAGCCCGGGTCTCCTGAGGCTTGCCCACGCCTCTTTCCTTCTGCTTTGCTGGGTTGAGTGGTTCTGCTCAGGCCATTCACTACTTACTACAAGGCAGAGAGAACTCTTGGGTGTCAGACACTACGGCAGGGGAAGAGCCTCTGAGCTTTTTCTCTTCATGCAAGGTGAGCCCCCTCCACCCCAGGGGAAGTCAGCCTGGGAGCTGTGGGTAGTGGGGGGGCGGGGGTGGTCACCGTGGGGCAGGGTGCAGAGAGTTCTCAGCCTGAAGGCAGGCCTGCGGATTTCTCTAAGAGTTGTAGACCCTCCTGACTGTAAACCCTCAAGAGCGATTTATTCCTTTATTTTAGTCAGATCAAAAAAAATTTTTTTAAGTCAATATATTTCATGTTGAGTCAGTAGAATCCTCCTTAGAATATCTGATTTACTCCAGACACGGGGATCCGCGTGGAAGGGAACCTCCATCTGACACCTGTGTAGACCGCTCCTTGTTCTTCTGCCCCCACCACTGCCTCGGAGTCAGCCCTTCCCTGTCTTGGCCGCTTGTAAGACCAGGGGTCTGTGAACCAGTCAGGACATTCAGAGCCCTCAAGTTATTCATAAATATAGACTATATATGCATCAATATGGGAGAGGTGAGAGAGAAGCTTTCATTAAATTCTCAAGAATGTCAGTGACCCAGAAAAGCCCAGAGTCCGCCCAGCTCAGAGGAGGATGCTCTCTGTTTGGCTGTTGTGGGCGGCGGCTGCCTGCAGGGGGAGGCTGGTGGGGGAGTCCCGAGCTGGACTTGGGGCTGCATGCTGTAAACAAATGATTCTGTGCTCTGCATGCTTCAGGAACATCCTCTTGTGGTCTTTCTTGAGGCTCTGCATAGAATCTGTGTAGAAGATCGTTTCTGTGGGGAAGTCACATTTTCAATTCTAAACAGTTTACCAAAACAAAACGAAAGATACTTTTGTATCTCAGTTGTTTATAAAAGTGCAAATGGGTTCTGATCATGTCAAATGTTCAGCTCTGGAAAATAATGTTCTTGTATTTTAATATTGTGATGAATTTGATACCTATATGGTTCACTTGGGGTCCCAACGGGCTCTAGTCAGACCATGAACCCACAGGTGTCCCTCTTCCTCAGGCCTGTTTGAGAAGGACCAACATGTTAGCGTGGCTGAGAATTGTGGCCACTCCCCAGGCTGGATTACATCAGTGAATTTCGTCCATCGAGTCATCTCATGGCTTCCCCAGAGCACTCTCTCCAGAGGAGGGCTTGACAACACTGGCCTGCATTTTCTGTTATGTGTGTGTGTGTGTGTGTGTGTGTATTTGTATTTGGGGGGTTGCAGTTAGGGTAGACACTGTGGGGCCCCTGTCCCTGGGAGGAACAAAGTGAGCATAGACTGAGGAAGTTGGAACAGACAGAAATTGAACGTGTGTCTCAATGCCATGGAGCTGAGCTCTGCAGGAATGACCTTGCAGGAGAGAGGAACTTTTGTCTTAGCCAAAGTGCTCAGATGGAGGCAGGAAAGCTGTTTGCATGGCCCAGTGGCTTCTGGGGAGGAGGGGTGTGTGTGTGAGAGGGCTCCTCTGGGGAGGAGGGGTGTGTGTGAGAGGGCTCCTCTGGGGAGGAGGGGTGTGTGTGAGAGGGCTCCTCTGGGGAGGAGGGGTGTGTGTGAGAGGGCTCCTCTGGGGAGGAGGGGTGTGTGTGAGAGGTCCTCTGGGGAGGAGGGGTAGTGTGAGAGGGCTCCTCTGGGAGGAGGGGTGTGTGTGTGGGGTTCCTCTGGGGAGGAGGGGTGTGTGTGTGAGGTTCCTCTGGGGAGGAGGGGTGTGTGTGAGAGGGCTCCTCTGGGAGGAGGGCTGTGTGTGAGAGGGCTCCTCTGGGGAGGAGGTGTGTGTGTGAAGTTCCTCTGGGGAGGAGGGGTGTGTGTGAGAGGTTCCTCTGGGGAGGTGGGGTGTGTGTGAGAGGGCTCCTCTGGGAGGAGGGCTGTGTGTGAGAGGACTCCTCTGAGGAGGAAGGGTGTGAGAGGGCTCCTCTGGGAGGAGGGCTGTGTGTGAGAGGGCTCCTCTGGGGAGGAGGGGTGTGTGTGAGAGGACTCCTCTGGGGAGGAGGGGTGTGTCTGAGAGGGCTCCTCTGATGATACTGGTGTCAGTCATCCTTCCTTTCTTTTTTTGTCCCAATTCTTTTTTTTTTTTTTTCAATTAAAGTGTAGTTGATTTACAGTATATTAGTTTCAGGTATGCAACATAGTGATTCAGTATTTTTATAGATCATACTCCATTTAAAGCTTTTGCAAAACAGTAGCTATACTTCCATGTGCTCTATCCTTGTTGCTTATTTTATACATGGTAGTTTGTATCTTTTCGTCCCACACTCTTATCTTGCCCCTTTTCCCTTTCCTCTCCCTACTGGTAACCTCTAGTTTGTGCTCTCTGTGAGTCTGTTTTTGTTGTTATAAACATTTGCTTCTTTTATTGTTTAGATTCCACATATAAGTAATTAACATAGAGTATTTGTCTTTCTCTGTCTGACTTCACTAAGCATAGTACCCTCTATGTCTATACACATTGTTACAAATGGCAGAATTTTATTATTTTTATGGTGGGATCATATACCATTGTATACATGTACCACATCTTCTTTATCCATTTATCTGTTCATGGACAGTTGCCTCCATATCCTGGCAGTTGTAAGTAATGCTGCTATGGGAATTGGGGTGCATGTATCCTCTCAAATTAGTGGGATTTTTTTTTCTTTCAAAATATATACCCAGGAGTGGATTTTTTGGGCCATTTGACAGTTCTATTTTTAGTTTTTTGAGGAACCTCCATACTGTTTTCCATAGTGAATGCACCAGTTTATATTCTTACCAATGGTGTACCAAGGTTCCCTTTTCTCTACTTCTTTGCCAACATTCGTTGTTTGTGGACATTTTTAATGAGAGCCATTCTGAAAGCTGTGAGGTGATATCTCTTTGTGGTTTTTGATTTGCATTTCTCTAATGATTAGCAATGTCTTTGGGGAAATGTCTGTTCAAGTCTTTTGCCCAGTTTTAACTCAGATTGTTTGTTTTTGATTTTGAGTTATATGAGCTGTTTATGTTTTGTATATTAACCCCTTATCAGTCATATCATTTATAAATATTTTCTTCCATTCAGTAGGTTGTCTTTTCATGTTGTCAGTGGGTTACTTTGCTACACAAAGCTTTTATGTTTAATTAGGTCCCATTTGATTATTTTTGCTTTTGTTTCTTTTGCCTTGAGACAAATCCAAACAAATTTTGCTACAATTTGTCAGTGTTCCACTTGTGTTCTAGAAGTTTTATATTTAGGTCTCAACTCTGTTTTGAGTTTTTTTTTCATGTATGGTGTGATAAAATGTTTTAACTTTATTCTTTAACATTTAGCTGTTCAGTTTTCCCTGCACCTGTTATTGAAGAGACTATCATTTTTTCTTTGAATAAATTTGCCTCCTTTATCATAAATAAGATTAATTGATCCTCAGTTCAGTTCAGTTGCTCAGTTGTGTCCGACTCTTTGCGACCCCATGAATCGCAGCACGCCAGGCCTCCCTGTCCATCACAAACTCCCGGAGTTCACTCAAACTCATGTCCATTGAGTCGGTGATGCCATCCAGCCATCTCATCCTCTGTCGTCCCCTTCTCCTCCTGCCCCCAATCCCTCCCCAAATCATGGTCTTTTCCAATGAGTCAACTCTTCGCATGAGGTGGCCAAAGTATTGGCGTTTCAGCTTTAGCATCAGTCCTTCCAATGAACACCCAGGACTGATCTCCTTTAGGATGGATTGATTGGATCTCCTTGCAGTCCAAGGGACTCTCAAGATTCTTCTCCAACACCACAGTTCAAAAGCATCAATTCTTCGGTGCTCAGCTTTCTTCACAGTCCAACTCTCACATCCATACATGACCACTGGAAAAACCATAGCCTTGACCAGACGGACCTTTGTTGGCAAAGTAATGTCTCTGCTTTTTAATATGCTATCTAGGTTGGTCATAACTTTCCTTCCAAGGAGTAAGCATCTTTTAATTTCATGGCTGCAGCCACCATCTGCAGTGATTTTGGAGCCCAGAAAAATAAAGTCTGACACTGTTTCCACTGTTTCCCCATCTGTTTGCCATGAAGTGATGGGACCAGACGCCATGATCTTAGTTTTCTCAATGTTGAGCTTTAAGCCAACTTTTTCACTCTCCTCTTTCACTTTCGTCAAGAGGCTTTTTAGTTCCTCTTCACTTTCTGCCATAAGAGTGGTGTCATTTGCATATCTGAGGTTATTGATATTTCTCCTGGCAATCTTGACTCCAGCTTGTGCTTCTTCCAGCCCAGCGTGTCTCATGATGTACTCTGCATATAAGTTAAATAAGTGACAATATATAGCCTTGACATACTCCTTTTCCTATTTGGAACCAGTCTGTTGTTCCATGTCCAGTTCTAACTGTTGCTTCCTGACCTGCATATAAGTTTCTCGAGAGGCAGGTCAGATGGTGTGGTATTCCCATCTCAAATTGATCCTAAGTGGGTTTATTTCTGGGGTTTCTATTCTGTTCCATTGATCTCAGTTTTTGTTTCACTACCATAGTGTTTTGATTACTGCAGTTTTGTAGTGTTGTCCGAAGTCAGGGAATGTGATATCTCCAGCTGATTTGTTCTTTTTTCTCAAGATTACTTTGGCAATTCAGGGTCTCTTGTGGTTCCATATAAATTTTAGGATTATTTATTCTAACTCTGTGAAAAATGTCATAGTCATTTTGATAGGGATTGTATTAAAACTGTAGATTGCTTTGGGTAGTATGGATATTTTAATAATTAATTAATTCTTCTAATCCACAAACACAGGTCATCTTTCCATCTCTGTGTATCATCTTCAATTTTTCATCATTGTTTTACAGTTTTAGATTATAGGTCTTTCATCTCCTTAAGTTTATTCCTAAATATTTTATATTCTTTTCAATACAGTTTTGAAACAGAATTGTTTTCTTGCTTTCTCTTTCTGATAGTTTGTTATTAGTATAAAGACAACAACATATTTCTGTGTATTAAGTTTATATCCTACAACTTTACTGAACTCACTTATTAGTTCTAATAGTTTTTTGGTAGAGACATTAGGGCTTTCTATATATAGTTTCATGTCATATGTAAATAGTGATGATTTTATTTCCTTTCCAGTTTGAATGCCTTTTATTTCTTTTACTTGTCTGATTGCTATGGCTAGGACCGTGTTGAATAAAAGTGGTGAGAATAGACATCTTTGTCTTGTTCCTGATTTTAGAGGAAAGGCTTTCAGCATTTCACCACTGAGTGTGATGTTAGCTGTGAGTTTGTCATGAATGATGTTTATTTTGTTGAGCTGTGTTCCCTCTGTGCCAGCTTCGATGAGCATTTTTATCAAGAATGTACATTGAATTTTGTCAAATGCTTTTTCCGCATCTATTGACATGATCTTTTTGTTAATATGTTGTATCACTTTGATTCATTTGCAGATATTAAACCATCCTTTCATCCCTGTAATAAATCCCACTTGATCATACTATATGATTCTTTATATATATTGTTGAATTTGGTTTGCTAATATTTTGTAGAGAGTATATTACATCTATATTCATCATAAAATTAGTTTGTAGTTTGTTGTAGTGCTTTTACCTGGTATTAGTATCAGGGTAATGGTGGCTTTGTAGAATGAATTTGGGAGTGTTCCATTCTCTTCCATTTTGAGGAGCTAGTTTGAGAAGAATAGATATTAGCTGTTCTTTATATGTTTGGTAGAATTACCCTGTGGAGCTATCTGGTTCTGGACTTTTGTTTGCTGAAAGTTTTTTTTTTAATTATGAATTCAACTTCACTAGTAGTGATCAATGTGTTCAGATTGCCTATTTCTTCCTGATTCAGTCTCCAAAGATTATGTTTCTAGAAATTTGTTCATTTTTTTCTAGGTTGTCTGATTTGGTGTATAACCATAGTAGATTTTTTTAATATCTCTGATAATTGGTTGTTATTTCTCCTCTTTCATTTATTTGAGTCCTTGTTTTTCCTTAGTGAGCCTGGCTAAGGTTTATTAATTTTGTTTATCTTTTTAAAAAAGCCATCTCTTGGTTTCATTGATCTTTTATATTGTTTTCTTGGTCTTTGTCTTATTTATTTCCTCTCTGATCTTTGTTATTTCCTTCATTCAACTGACCTTTGAGTTTGCTTGTTCTTCTTTTTCTAATTCCTTTAGATGATGGATTAGGTTCTTTATTTGAGATTTTTCTTGTTTCTTGAAGTTCCCCTTTATTGTTATAAACTTACATCTTAGAACTGCTTTTCTGCATCCCATAGATTTTGGAAACTTGTGTTTCCATGTCTCGGTATTTTCCGATAGCCTTTTTGATTCTTTATTGGCCTGTTGATTTTTTAGTAATAGCATGTTGCTTGGTCTCCATGTATCTTCCTTTCTTGTCTTTCTTTTTCCCAATAATCAGCAGTAGAATCATGGCGCTCTAAGCTCCCAAGCAGTAGCACACACCACAAGAAGGCCAGGTCACATCCCTGCATCCTCTTAACCTTGTCTGTGTGTACCCACCCCAGCCAGGTTTCCCTTGAGAGTGGTCTCCAGCCTGAACCAGTCTGGTCCTACTGGCCTCATAGCCCCTTTTGCTAAGATGCTAGAAAATACTTTTTCTGCTAAAATGAAAGCAATTTAAAACTGTCCTCTTATCACCTACAGAAAGTAGGTGATGCTTCCTTTTTAATGTATCAAATGTTATTATTTGTAACATTATTGCATTCAAGTGGTTGTAAGGAGAAGAGGGCAAAGCAAAGCAGTCTATCCCAAGAAAATGCCATTTGTTTGGAAAGGACAAGTGCTTGTCATATCATACCACCTCCCTTGTGGGGGCAGTCAGAACTTGATTTTTTCCCCATACTCTTGCTTTTGTGGATACTTATTCTCAGTTCAAGGCCCAGTTCACTTCAGTCTACATGGTGCTGGGAAGCACATGCTGCTGGTGGCCGTGGCCTCCAGCTAGATTGCTTGAATTTTCAGCCCGGCTCTGTGACCTGTGGCTGTGTATGTAACCTTGGGCAGTCATCCACCCTCTCAGTGCCTCAGTTTTCTTATCTGTAAAATGGAGATAACATAGTTCAGACCTTATAGGGCTGTCATGCAGATACAGTCACCTAGAGCAGTGCCTGGCACACGGGACCTATATACATATCACCAGCATTATTGATGTAGTTGATTCATTTTTGCCTCTTGTGCCCCTCTCACCCCCAGTGGATCAGGCAAAAGCTTTCTTTTCTCCGAACTGGTACTGTTATTCTTTTCTCCTGGGTACCCCTGGTATCTAGTACTAGGACCCATCTATTTTCTGGAGGCAGGGGACATCCTTGGAGCCTCCATGCCATAGGGATGGTTTCTCTTGATTTCTTCCCACAGGGTGTGGACACTGTAAGAAAATGAAGCCAGAGTTTGAGAATGCAGCAGAAGTCCTCCACGGAGAAGGAGACGTAAGCTTTCTTTCCTTACTCCCCCATTGCTTTCTACTAAATTCGTACATTCAGTAATACGAACCATTAGGACAACTTTCCCCTGCAACTCTGTAGCAGCTCCTCAGCTCCATGGAGCCCTGCAGGATTTCTCTGTCCCCGAATAGATGTGAGTTAGTCAAGCAGGTGGGGCTCCTACCAGGGGTGGAGCAGTGCTCAGAAACTATGGGGTCTGGTTCAGAGGAATGTACCTGGAGGTACCCATCCAGGTGACCTCTGCCAAGGTCATGGCTCTGGGATGAAACCCCACAGTTCTTTTTCTGTAGGACCTTGCCTGTTGAGAACAGCCGCAGTCTGCTCCACCTGGTTGATGGGGGCGATAACAAGGCCTCATCTCAGGCCACAATGAGACTGGTGCCAGGGTCCAGCTGTCCCTGGGGTGTATGGCGTTCCCGCCCCAGGAAGCTCTGACAGGCCCAGGGTGGGCGGGGGCTGGCGTCCGGGCTCCTCTTCTGCCGGCACCGTGTCTGAGGCTGTCATGCATGGTTGGCCTCTCCCCCGTCCCAGAGCTCTGGTGTCCTTGCAGCTGTCGATGCCACCGTCAACAAGGCCCTGGCAGAACGATTCCACATCTCCGAGTTTCCTACACTCAAATATTTTAAGAATGGAGAGAAGTTTGCAGTGCCTGCGCTCAGAACAAAGAAGAGCTTCATTGAGTGGATGCGAAAGTGAGTCCCATGGTCTCGATAGCACATGCTGGTCCCTGGCTTTTGGCCACTGGACAGGGCCTTGAGGAGATGAAGTAAACTTAGGAGCCTCTGACCTTGACTCGGGGCCCGGGAGCCAAGACAGACAGGGCTTCCCAGTCCTTAGGGCACCTTGGGTGTGCTGACCCCGCGTCCTCATCCAGCAGGTCACAGTAATCTTTCTAGGTGTGGTGGCATCAGCTGCCGGAAGCCATGTGTTTCTTTATTAGGACACCCTTCCCCAGTGTGCTAGCCCCAGGTTTCATCATATACCCTTTATTCCTTTCATTGGAACCTGCAGTTATTTGCCTCTTCCCCTCCTGTGAGAGGACTAACTGGGCCACCACACAAGTGCTTTCTCCTGTCCTTACCCCTCCCCCAAGACACACACCCATACATAACTTGAATATTTGAGAATACTGCCCCATTTCTGCACTGAGGGAAAGGTAAAGTCCAAGAAGACACTCTCCAGCCTTTGCAGAGGCCCCTGGTATGTGGCATAATCATGCCCATGTGAGAACCAAGACTTGAGAGTCACACAGTGACGCAAGAACTGTGCAAAATAGCAGCATCCAGGGGCAGTTACTTTGTCAGAACACTGGTCCTCAAACTTGGGTGTATGTAAACATTACCTGGTGTTGAGGTGTTTATTGAAGTGCAGATTCTGAACCCTTGATTTGGAAAATATGAATGAAACAATCAGTGATGGGGTTTTGAGAAACACCAGCTTATGGAATGGGAGCAAAGTTACCGCTCGGTTCAGGAGAGGCTCCTGGCAAGAGGTGAGTGGACTGGTCAGGTCCTGGTCTCAGCCCCTCCAGTCTCCTGCTGATCACTAGGGGTGGATGCCCAGAGTAGCCAGGCCTTGTCTTAGGAGCAGAGGGAGCAGTGGTTCATCTCCAAGAGGAACGAGACACTCTCTCTGCCGGTCCTCTGCTGCAGGAGGCAGATTGTTCTTCACACATACCTCTCTGGCCTCGCTCTGCTGCCAGGGCTGGTTCCCTAGAAGGACTGAGCAGGGCAGGGTCTCAGACGAGGTCCCTGGTGCTTGCACTGTGGTTAGAGAGCTGGGGCAACCAGAGGATTGATCATTGCCAATCCTTGGTCCAGAGGACTGGACACAGATAACGAGCATGGAAGGTCTCTGTCCTTCCTGTCCTAGTCACCACCTGAAAAGCACTAGGGTAAGAGCATGGGCTTCGGAGTCTGAGAACCTTGCACTCAGGTCATGACCCTGGGCCATTTACTTGACCCTGCTAAGCCCCAGTTTCCCATCTGTAAAGTGGAGACAATACTTTTCCCATAGACTTGTTCAGAGAATTAAATTGGATTATTGTGCATGGTGTGTGGAAATACTCGGAGGAAGCTGGTTTGTTACTGATGCCAGTTCTCATGTAGTGCTGTGACTGATGGTGCCACCACCTAAGTGCTGGAACCTCCCAGCCTTGGCAGCATGCTTGTATAACTGTTGCCCCGTCTTATACTCAGATCCTACCGAGGCCTATCCCTGTTTCCTTGGTTCAGAGTGGTGAAGTGCCTTTCCTCAGAACAAATTGTGGTTCTTTGGGAGCTCAAAAGGAATCCACCAGCCAGAGCATAATTTAACAGCAGATGCTTTGAGGTGATGAGGGGCTGAGGCCACCAGCAGAAGGACAAGCAGATGGTGTCGGGTGAGGCTGATGGTGCCTCCAGGCTTGTGCATGAGTAACCCAATCGGGTGACTAAGATGTGCCCACCAGCAGACCAGCCCAGGGAGGCAGGATCCTGGGACAGAGCAGAGCAGAGGGTTGGTGGGTGGTGTCAGCTGAGGAACCCAGGATGTATGAGGGGATCTGGAAGGCAAAGAACGGGGCAAGACAGGAAGTCTGGGAGGGGCCAGTCACAAGAGCTGGGGTGCCATTAACCAAACGAAGAAGGTGGGGAAGAAAACTGTTTCGGGAGGTGTGGAGGAAGGGGAAGAGTTCTAAATCTTGTTGGGATTGGGGTGACAGTTGGGCCTCCAGGTGGAAATACCCGGAGAACACCTGGAAATGGGCTTGGATGAGAGGTCAGGGCTCGAGTCATCCTCAGTCTAGGGGGTTATGGAAGCCACACAGATGGATGAAACCTTTTGAGAATTGCAGGAGCATGGAGATGGAACCAGAGGAAGAGCAGGGGCTTTGGGGAAGGTTGGTGGGGGGGTGGGGCTCTGCAGGTGCCTGGAAGGAGGGCTTCTGAAAGATGAACCTGAACTTGAGGCAGCTGGCACTGTACTATGCTGACCTCGCTGGGTACGAGGCCTGAGGTCTGGCGGGCAGGAGCCGTGTGGCACCAGGAGAAGCAGGAAGTGCCGGCAGGGAGTGGATGTGGCAGCATGGGTTCTGGACCACTCCCCAGAGCCACTTATCAGAGAAGGGAGAGAGAAGCGCGATTGTAGGAAGGGGGTGAAGGGCAGCAAGGGTTTTAAAAGGCCCTGGAGATCTATACTTCTGTGAGGCAGAGTGGAGGGAACCAGTGGACAGAAGTAGACTGAAAAATTGTGAACCTTTATCTAATGCCTGTCCTTTATGTGTGCTTGCAGGCCCTTAGCAACTGGTAGTTGCTTGACCGAATAGGTGCTTTACATACTTTGTCTCTGTTCTTCTTAAGGATCCCAGGGAGTAGGTATCGTTGTACTCATTTAACAGAAAGGAAAATGGAAGCTCAGAAGGGTTTGGTAACTTAACCTAAGGTCATGCAGGTGATTGGTAACCTGGATTTGAATGCAGACCCACCTCACTCTTTGGCCCATGCTCTCTCCACCAGAACAAAGGCTCAGGAGCAGAAGATCATGGAGTGCTTAGGGTACCAGAAGAGGCAGGAGGGGGAGGGAAAGAGGGAGCCCGGGTGCTGGGGTTTTCCCCAGGGCAAGGAGACGACTAGAGAGGCTCCTTATCCCCAAAACAGGCTCAGGTCCTTCACACCTTCATAGAATGGCTTCTTAAGAGGCTCCTTGGAGGAAATCTTTGCAGACAGTTCACATTTCTTCCTGTTTAAATTGAGGATTTAAATTCAGTTTTGGAAAGGATGCGAAGTGATTTTCTCTTATGTGCTCCCCTGAGTGTTTGGGGGTTGGGGGGTGGTGGAAGCACTTCTCTCAATGACTGTCTCCCCTCCACTCTGATTCCTTTAGCCCCGAGTCTCCCCCACCCCCAGACCCCGCCTGGGAAGAGCAGCAGACCAGCGTGTTGCATCTGGCTGGGGACAACTTCCGGGAGACCCTGAAGCGGAAGAAGCACGCCTTAGTCATGTTCTACGCCCCATGTAAGTCGCTGGGGCGCTCACTGAGGGGTGAAGGATGGGGTGAGAAGATCCCCTAGGGACCTGGGCAGCCACAAGCCAACTCTGGGCCATTTTCTCTGTGAGCAGGGCTCTAGTTTCATTCCTGGCTGAGGTCCTTCAGAATTCAGGGCCGGCTGGGTTGGGCTCTGTTCTCACAACAGCCCTAAAGCCCTCTGCTTCTGCCTGTGCCCGGGGCCTGCCTTGTATTAATGATTACTCAGCCACCTCACGTCCCTGGACTCTCCCACCCCTGGCTTCCTCCATCCCTCCAGCCATTGACTTCACCTTTGAACCCTGGCACTTCGTAGCTGGGAATTCAGCCTGCCTCATTAGGCCTCTCTGTTCCTGTCTTTCTGAGCACTGCCAACCCAGCCTCCTCTCCCTGACCTTCTGAAGGTCATGGCTCTGAAGCCATAGGGTTGAAGCTGTGGTGGAAGTTCAGTCACATTCGCTCAGAGCTCCCCACCGGGATCCCCATTTTAATCAAAGCTTAAGTTGAGGGAATGATGTGTCTGCTGATGTAGGTGTCTGTGATCTCAAGTTTTGTGTGTTCCCATTTTAAAGTTGTTCACTGATTTGTAAAGGAAAGGCTCTTGAATTTCTTGCTCTGCCCTTTCTCCCCCAGGTTACAGCTTAGTGTAATGGAATGGGGATAACAAAGCTCTATGGAGCGCACTCCATAGAGAAGCAGGTGGCTCAATCTAGTCCTAGCCTCCCATCCCTTCTTCTCCAGTGAGGAAAGTCTGCTCAGCTCTCACTGTCCTGGGCAGAGGCCTCCTGGCCTAGCCTCCAACCCCACCCTCTTGTGGCTGATGCTTCCTCTGGTTGTGCCTTTTCCTCTGCAAGTGGGCCTTGCACTCTTTCAGTTCCTTACAGAGCTTCCTCTTGTTGTCCTCTGTCCTGAGAGAAAGTCCAGAAGACTGTGTGGATCTTGAGAAGCTGTCTTCCTTCCAGGCAGAGTTGGGGGTGTAGCACTGAGACCAGGAGATGCCTGACTGCCTGAGGCTTGGCAGCAAGTTAATGATGATGGAGCCCTTCCCGAGGCCTGGGCTGATACCCTCTCTTAGTCACAATCCTGATTCAGAGGGTAGTTACTTCCCAGCACCTGGTGAGAACCTGGCTGGAGAAAGTCTTTGACCAGCCATGGGGTGGACTTGAGAGAGTCCAGACTGAATACTTTCCCCAAATTCTCTCCCCTTGCCCCCAGACTTCAGTGGGGACACCTACCCTGCTAGGGTGCTAATGACCTCCTTAAAGTAACAGCTTTGTGCTTCATGTTTGGGACCCAGGATACCTGGGAAAGAGGCCTGGTCCCTGCCCACCTCAAAAGTCTAACAGTCCATCCCAAAGAGAAATAACTAAATGTGGTCCTTGCAGGGCCTGCTGCTGAGCGACTCAGCTGCTGGCAGAGGGCTTGGTGTCTGGAGTCTTCCCATCTCCCTTGCTGCCAAGTCTTGCCCTGAGCTCTGCTCCAAGCTCTGAGACGTGTGTTCATCACTGGACAGGGGCAGGGGGGAGGGGACTACCTAATGGAAAAAAATCTTTAACATGTTTTCAGCAATAAAATCAGTTCACTTCAGTTCAGTCACTCAGTTGTGTCCAACTCTTTGCGACCAAATGGACTATATAGCATGCCAGGCTTCCCTGTCAATCACCAGCTCCGGGAGCTTGCTGAAAATCATGTCCACCGAGTTGGTGATGCCATCCAACCATCTTATCCTCTGTTGTCCTCTTCTTCTCCTGCCTTCAATCTTTCCCAGCATCAGGGTCTTTTCCAAGGAGTCAGTTCTTCACATCAGATGGCCAAAGTATTGGAGTTTCAGCCTCAGCATCAGTCCTTCCAATGAATATTCAGAACTGATCTCCTTTAGGATGGACTGGTTGGATCTCTCTACAGTCCAAGGGACTCCCAAGAGTCTTCTCCAACAGCACAGTTAAAAAGGATCAATTTTTTGGCGCTCAGCTTTCTTTTTAGTCCAACTCTCACATCCATACATGACACCTGGAAAAACCATAACTTGGACTAGATGGACCTTTGTTGGCAAAGTAATGTCCCTTCTTTTTAATATGCTGTCTAGGTTGGTCATAGCTTGTCTTCCAAGGAGCAAGCGTCTTTTAATTTCATGGCTGCAGTCACCATCTACAGTGATTTTGGAGCCCCCAAAAATAAAGTCTGCCACTGTTTCCATTGTTTCCCCATCTATTTGCCATGAAGTGATGGGACCAGATGCCATGATCTTCATTTTTTGAATGTTGAGTTTTAAGCCAGCTTTTTTACTCTCCTCTTTCACTTTCATCAAGAGGCTCTTTAGTTCTTCTTTGCTTTCTGCCATAAGGGTAGTGTCATCTGCATATCTGAGGTTATTGATAATTCTCCTGGCAGTCTTGATTCCAGCTTGTGCTTCTTCCAGCCTGGCATCTCTCATGATGCATATAAGTTAAATAAGCAGGGTGACAATATACAGCCTTGACGTACTTCTTTTCCTGATTTGGAACCAGTCTGTGGTTCTATGGCCAGTTCTAACTGTTGCTCTTGACCTGCGTACAGATTTCTCAGGAGGCAGGTCAGGTGGTCTGGTATTCCCATCTCTTGAAGAATTTTCCACAGTTTGTTGGGATCTACACAGTCAAAGATTTTGGGATAATCAATAAAGCAGATGTTTTTCTGGAGCTCTCTTGCTTTTTTGATGATCCAACAAATGTTTACAATTTGATCTCTGGTTCCTCTGCCTTTTCTAAATCCAGCTTGATCATCTGGAAGTTCACAGTTCACATACTGTTGAAGCCTGGCTTGGAGAATTTTGAGCTTTACTTTGCTAGTGTGTGAGATGAGTGCAATTGTGCAGTAGTTTGAACATTCTTTGTCTTTGCCTTTCTTTGGGATTGGAATGAAAGCTGACCTTTTTCAGTCCTACTGCTGAGTTTTCCAGATTTGCTGGCATATTGAGTACAGCACTTTAACAGCATCATCTTTTAGGATTTGAAATAGCTCATCTGGAATTTCATCACCTCCACTAGTTTTGTTTGTAATGATGCTTCCTAAGGCCCACTTTCCAGGATGTCTGGCTCTAGGTGAGTGATCACACCATCGTGGTTCTCTGGGTCATGAAGATCTTTTTTGTTTATTTCTTCTGTGTATTCTTACCACCTCCTTAATATCTTCTGCTTCTGTTAGGTCTATACCATTTCTGTCCTTTATTGTGCCCATCTTTGCATGAAATGTTCCCTTGGTATCTCTAATTTTCTTGAAGAGATCTCTAGTCTTCCCCATTCTATTGTTTTCCTCTGTT
Organism: Cervus canadensis; assembly: GCF_019320065.1. Taxonomy (NCBI): domain Eukaryota; kingdom Metazoa; phylum Chordata; class Mammalia; order Artiodactyla; family Cervidae; genus Cervus; species Cervus canadensis. The sequence goes on from NC_057392.1 coordinate 43,998,082, forward strand.
TCTTTGCACTGATCACTGAGGAAGGCTTTCTTATCTCTCCTTGCTATTCTTTGGAACTTTGCTTTCAAATGGGTATATCTTTCCTTTTCTCCTTTGCCTTTAGCTTCTCTTCTTTTCTCAGCTATCTGTAAGGCCTCCTCAGACAACCATTTTGCCTTTTTGCATTTCTTGTTCTCGACAATAAAATAGCAATAAAATAATATATTCTTATTTATCCTATAGGTAGTATATATTAAAGTGAAGTAAAAGGGTTAGTCACTCAGTCATGTCTGACTCTTTGCTACCCCATGGACTGTAACATATACTTAATTTGTATATAAAGAATCTAAATACTGCAGAAAGGTCACATACCTGATAAAGGTAGGTGTAAAGTAAAAAGCAAACCCTGTTTGTCCTGTCCCCCCATGTCCCACCTCCCCCCACATCCTCCCTCTCTAGTTTCTACACAGCTCTTTCTCCTGCTGTTTCATTGTTCTGTCCTGTTCCAGAGCCCCTCTGTTTGCTCTGAATGGTCTGGTCATAGTGACTGCCCCTCTTAGGCCAGCTTGGCTGAGTTGGAATTGGAATTTTCTGTCCTGTCCTTGGTCTTTGTTCCTCTCTCCCCACTCTGGAAGGCTGCTTTAGTTTCCTGCGACACAGAGGTGGCACCGTTTTAAAGAGCCCACATTAAAAAATCATGCCTCTTCTGGCCCACCTGACATGTCTGGGAAACATCTTCATGCCCTTTCTAAAACAACCTCCCCTCTAGTTATTCATCTGCCATGCTCTTTCTTTTAGATAATGAGAAAATGAGATGTAGCAGAAGGCCATTAATCTGAGACCTGGATGCTTCAAATTGATGATAGCAGGAATTTGCACTAAACTGACAGTGACCTTTATGCTTTCAGTAAGCAGAGAAGTTAAAAAGAAGAAATTAGGAGTGATACCAGATTTAGGGGAAGGGAGTAGCTTATTTCCAGCCAACCTGATGTCTTAGCGAGCATTCACATGCCACTTACAGGGGACCTCTAGGTACTGCAGGGCACACTTTGACGAACTCTCGACCAGTATATTGAGCTCTTTAAATGTTTTGAAAGCTCTATACCATCATTCCTTTGTAGTATTGATATTTGCATGAATTTGAGCCATTCTTCCCTCTATTGGGTCAAATTAGTACCGTGTTCCTATAATTGCCATTGGCATCTGCCATGAGTTAGGCTGTGCTCGGTACTTTGTCTCAGTTCTGGTGTAACTGTAACTAGCTCAGCTCTCTTCTCTACTCCTGTGATGGACATTGGGAAAATCCTCCCATCACCACCATCCATTCTGCTCTGGGGCCAGCTGGCCACTCCACTAGCCAGGCCATATGGGTGGTCCCGCCATATGGTTCTCAGGAACCAGCTCAGGTGCTAAATTCAGATTAAAGTTGTAGCTCTGCCTTAATTTGGTTTCATAAAACCCTTTGAAATGCCAGTCATCATTACCTTTATTTTAAAAAGAGAGAGAGCAGATGAGCCAGGCTTTCTCCTTTCTCTGTCTGGGCTTCCCGAAGGCCGTGGGAGGGCCCAAAGGCCTGGTCCGACTGTTGGTCAAGAAGTTAGCTGGAGCCAGGGCTCCCCAGGGGGCATCTGGCCTCTCCCACCTGTGTTTTGACCAGAATTAATTACCACAGTCAGGGAACTCCTTCCCTCAAAGCAGTTCTGTTCTCTTGGCAGTTGGCTTCAGTGTCTGGAGAGCAGTAGGGAGAGGTGGGTTTTGGGTTTTGATGGACCAAAGCTGAGGGGAAGGCCGGGAAAGTGGATTTGGGCCAGAGCAGCCCGCAGTTTCTTGGGCTTCCTCCCTGGAGTATGGTGTCCTGGACTTGCCGAGACAGGAGAAAGTGGCCGCACACAGGTGGGCCCCATACTGGGGACCTGTCACTGGAACTGGAGGGGCTCGGGGCAGCCCACATGCCACTGTCCCATCCGGGGCCTCTGGAGCTCTGGTCCTCGTCCCTGGTTCGGGAACCCAGGCCCTGAGAAGCGGCAGTGATTCCGGCGGCTTGTCCTCCTCTCAGCCTGACCTCTACACTCCTATTCCTGGATCCAGAGTTCAGGTGGACTCTAAGGCAGGAGTGGAAGGACAGCATGACAACCAGGGGTCCTCGGTCTGGGGGTGGGGGCTGGGGGCAGTGTGGGAATCGACAGCAATGCATGAGCTGCTCAAGTCAGGCAGAGTGCTTGCTCCCACCCTCCACTTTCCCACATGTACCTTTTCAGTCATGAAGTGGCAGGCTCCGCCATTGTCACTGGGGTGCAAGAAGGAGCTTCAGAACAGGCTCCGAGAAGCCAGAGCACATGTCCTTTTCTTCTAAGCCCGAAAAGCTCCCACTGCGCCCTGGATCAGGCTCTTCTGAACCCTGAGGGCAGCCCTCCATGCAAGGAGCTTGCAGACCAAGACCACAGTGTCTGTGTCCCCCACCCCCAGCCTTGAGGGTGGGTGTGGGGTCAGAGGGTATGGAGTGGGAGGTCCCAGGCAAGAGTGAACCTCACACTGGCACAGGCCTCCTGCAGAGCCCTCGTGCCGACAGCAGACGCACAATGGAGAGTTTGAGTGGTGGGGTTGATACCTGAACCCTGACGGTGGGTGTGCAGTGGGTGGGAGTCAGATGGACCCTGAAGTCTGTTGGGAGGAGAGAAACTCCTGGAAAGGCCTCTCTGGAAGTTCCAGGCAGGGCTCCTGGCCCCTGGCCCTGCTCCATGTGCAATGCTGTCTCCTTCCCTCTCACACAGGGTGCCCGCACTGTAAGAAGGTCATTCCACACTTTACTGCCACTGCTGATGCCTTCAAAGATGACCGAAAGGTAAGGACACCCTTCCTCTTCATCTCTTGTCCCGCCTCCAGCTTCCCACTACCACCAGTGCCCACACCTTCCTCCCTTCTGTTCAGGTTGCCCTCCCCAAGCAGCTTCTGCTGAGACATAGGGATTTCTGGCAACCAGGACATCCTTTTTAGAAGGCGGGATAGAGCTTGGCTGCATTTATGCTGCAAAATCGACTGAAAGGGATACACTGAACCGTTACAGCCGTTCCTTGAAGGAGGGAGTGGTAAAGGGGTCATTTGTTCATTCTTTTTTAATGCTCACATCTTTTTACGGTAGGATTTGTAGTCATGCACTACTTGTGTAATTAAAAGTACAAATAAAAATATCCCACAAAAGTCAACTGGAGGCGGCCAAGGTGGAGGAGAGCAAGGCCATGGGAACGGAGCCTCATCCCGCCCAAGTGAAAGGCTCCTGCAGTTGCTGACTGATGAAGCAGAAAATTAACAAGCTAGAGCTGCAGATCGGCTTAGAGCACAGGGAGGGGGCCCCAGGCAGTCCCCCAGGCAGCTCCAGCAGACCAGGCAGACTCTGAGGCTGAGGGGGTGCACGGCAGCGAGAAGACCCCAGAACTCAGGCTGGTGCATCTGGGCTGCTGCTAAACTGCGTGAGCTGTAAGACTCCAGGTCTCACATTTCCTTCATCTAAAGTGGCAGCACTGGTTTACTTGCCTGGGACTCCATCATAGGAACCTGTCCCCTGAAATGCCCCCCAAACATGCTCACACACACCCAAACCCAAAGTCCGATACATCTCTGCCTTATTTTTCCATGTGGAGTTGTCAGGCGCAGCCGGGGCAGGTGGGATACAGATGCTGAGATCGCCTTGCACTGGCCCCACGGTGGCAGTGGTGGGGTGGTGAGAGCTGTATAGGAACAGTGAGTCAGAGGAAGCCAGGCACATGTGGGGGGACTCAGGCTCCAGACACCTTCCCTGAATCAGGAAGTCCCGTGGTCACCTGCGAGCCCTGCCTGTGCCCTTGAGACACCCTTCGCCATCAAGAGGGAGTATAAGGACCAAAAACACTTATGTCCTCTCCCTGCCACTTGGCTTGCATTGAGAGGGGCACGGCAGGGAGGTGCTTCCTGTCGTCTGTCTCCTTCACCCCTCCACCCACTTCTGCCACCCTCGACCTGAGCAGGGTGGCTGCTCCCAGTCTGGCTGCTCCAGTACAGCCCGGGCTGCTTGTCCCTGCAGGGCTGGGCGTGCGTTGGTGTGGGGAGGCCTTTACTCCCCAGGACCAGAGCTGGACTGGCAGTCTCTCCACACAGCTCCCATCATTTTTACCCAGAACACTTGGTGCCCTGGGCACACAGGAGGGTGACCGGTGTGGGGGCTTCCCGCCCCCTGGCTGCTCAGGTCTCTAGGGCCTGTGAGGGGATCACACCAGTCCTCATGAGACCAGGCTGGCTGTGCCCCTCATTGGCAGCTGAGGGCTATTCCTTCTCTTCTCCGTCCCCCTGCTGATGCACAGGGGTCTTGTTTCCATGGTGACCCCCTCCTTCTCTGAGATACCGATATGCCTTTGCTTAATTATCTTAACTTGGGCCAGTAATGTTGCTGACCTTTTTCTAGAATTATTCCCCTGTTATTCCTTGTCTCTCCTTCCAAGCCAGGCATCACCCTCACTCATTTTCAGGAACATACTTAACTTCTCTGTCCCAGGCAGCTTGCAGGCCAGCATTCTGGAGACGGCTCTCAGTAGCAGCAGGAAGCATCCTGTTTTCAGCCAGGGGCACCGGTGCCATGATGGCTGGGTGTCATCCTAGAACTATCAGATCAGAGCCTCGGGGGATGGCTCCAGGAATTTGTGCTGACCACAGGCTGGTGTTTAGTGACCACTGGCCTGACTAGCCCTCTCCCCCTCCTGAGGGAGGAAGGCCCAAAAAGGAGGAGCTGTGTCTCTTGCCCAGGGACACCCAATATGTCACTGACAGCCAGAAGTGGGTCTCCTGACTCCCAATTCTTCCCGACACCCCATGCTGCCACCTGTGAGCCAGAATTGCATTTTTTTTTTCCCACCCAGAAGCTTGTCCCTGTTCCTTCCCCAATCAATATGCAGTTGGTTGTTCACTTCCATTTTCATAGCCAAAGTCAATATTAGCTCCTGCAGAGATTTATTTTACTGAATCAATAAAAGCCGCATGAAGCAGCTCATATTTTAGCTGGGGAGCCTCCCCCTCCCAGGAGGTTACTGGGGACATTAGCAGTTGACATGCTGCGGGCAGAAAGGGCTGCACACTGTTAGTGTTGGAACAGGAGACGTTCTGGAGGTGGCCGTGAGGACCAGGATCTCAAGTGGAAGGCTGACCCCTGGCCTGGCAAAGTGGGGCCTCTCTCACTGCTCAGCAAAGTGTCCCAGCCCGGGGGTGGGGGGGCGGTCAGCAGTACAGCACAGCTCCCGGCCAGGTGCAAGGTCATCCCAGGAGCAGGCCCTGGAGCAGTGGGGGCCCCTCTGTGATTGGCTGGCAAAGCTAGGGTAGCTCTGACTGTGTGGTGTGTGTTGCGTATCGTCCCTCGAGTTCATAGAAGGGAGATCTCCCTGAGAGCAGGGACCTTGTTTTCCCTTGAATCCCCCACAGTCTTGACGCCTGAAATCTCTGTAGGTGTTGACTGGATAAAGAAACTGGGTAACATGTTTGATAGTTCCTAAGTCCTCCTCCTCTTCTGCTGATATTACTTCTAAAGCATTTTGTGACGTTGTCCTCACAGTAGTCTAGTCACCTCAGTATTATTACTCTCTCATTTTACAGATGAGGAGATTGAGTTTCAGAGAGGTTAAGTGACTCGCCCAAAGCTACCAGATGGAAAGGGGCAGCATCAGAACCGAATGTATAGGCATGGTCAGAGGTCTCCCAGAAGTGGACTCGGGGCCTGGACTCCCATGCAGGGGATTTCTGGGGAGGTGGTCTTGGGGAGCAGTTGAGGGGATGGAGGAAGGGAAGCCAGAGCAGGTGTGTTAATGAGCAAATCACTGCATGGCTAACTAGGCTCAGTCCCTGGAGACCTCAGCAGGGACAGAGTCGTCCCCCTCGGAGGTCGAGGTGTCCTCAAGCCTCTCCATCACTGGCCTCACTTTTAGCTCCCTTCAGCTGAGAGTTGCAGGTGCCATTGGCAAGTGCTGGACAGACAGGATGTTGCAGGACACTGAGCCACCTGGCATGGAGCAAATCTAGAAGTTAGTGTACGTTCAGTGCTTCGGGTAAGTTGGTGCAAATCTCGAGTGGGTGTGAGGGGGGCAACACTTAGGTGACACTGGGGTAGATGTGGAGAGGTTTATTTGCTGCCTTCTTTCCAGAGAGTCTAAGCCACTTCCTGAAGGGCCCATGCCTGTCTCCCCTTCTGCTATAGAGACTGAGAACTGAGGAGCCTTTGCAGCTGGAAGAAGCACTGGCAGCTATATTAGGGGATTCGGAATAAGTACCCATTTTTTATTTAGTTGATTTATAAAACCATACACTACATTTCCCACAGCTCCAGGGAATGTATACAAATTAAATTTATAATTTAAAGCGGATACAGGGAGAGCAGCAGCCTGGAGCAAAGCTCATTAAACATTTTCACCGCCTAGCAGGGGAGCAACAGCCCCTAGACGAGGGCTGCCCCGGTGCACGGTCCCCACGGGCCCGGCTGCTCAGCACCTGCCCTGAGAAATGGAGCCCTGAAGACAGCCAGAGGAGCCTCCGCCTCATGTTCCTAAATAAATCAGGAAAGGCTTTAGAGGATGAGCTGGAATTCTCAGAAGCCTGCTGGTACGTGTGGACACAGACAGACAGCAAGCTGACCTTGCCTGAAGGAGACAGCTACCCCACTTTCCTAGCCACATATTGCCTGTGGGAATGCAGGGCAAGTACCCTCAGATTTGGCTTTTAAGGAAAAGCTGAAAAGCCAAACTTTCTATTAAAATCTTTGGGCTCTTTATCTAGGTTGGCAACTAAGTCAGACTCTCTCTCTTTTTTTTTAATTTTCTGTGGGCCAAACAGAAGAGGACTGAGAGTCAAATACTGATTGTGTGCAGAGTTTGCAGACTCTGCTCTAAGAGGTCTCATCGTATAGAGTGCTATGTAGCTGAGGGATTAGAAGGGGGCTTGAAGGTGGGTAAGTGGGGGACAAGTGACTAGTAACCAGAATGCAAGGCTCACTCTTCACTGCCTGTCAGCCCTGCTCACCTGGGCACAGGTAAATAAGCATGACTGTTGGTGCTCTGCAGGGCTCTCCTGCCTGGAAAGGGGGCCTCCATCCAAGTGTGAATAACCAGCAGCCAGAGAACCCTGCGAGTCACGGCTGTCCAGCAGCTTTAAACCTCCAGCGCAGTCGTAGTTCTGTGTGGGCTCCTGAGTGGGTTCTGGCCCTCAAGGTGCCACACCAATTCCTCTCCCGGGTCCTGGCCTGGGCTGGTCCTAGCTGGCTGCTCTTCCCTCGGGCCTTCATGCCGCTGGCTGCCTTATATCACTGATGGCTCAGATCAAATGTTAGCTCCTTGGAAAGGCCTCCTTGGCCATCCTGGTGAAAGCAGCCCCTCTGGCCGTGGTCTGTCCAAGCACCCTCTTAGTTCCTTCAGGGCATCCTTTGGACTCCACAGTGATCTCGCTTGTTATGTGTCTGTAGTGCCTTCCTGTAGTAAGAATGTCAGTCGCTCGATGGCTGACTTTGTCAAGGTCACCACTGTCCTCGTAGCGTCCAGAGCAGGCTTGGCTTCGTCAATGCCACCACTCTTGTGTGACGCTTGTGGATTGCTCTTGCCGTTAGTCAACCCCCTCCTCTCCCTCCCTGCTCTGTGACCCTCAGCAGGAGAAAAGTTCCCCATGTCTGCTTTACACCCTCTTGTTGGGAAAGAGCAATAAATAAGGAAAAACTGCCCAGCACGTGGAATTTGTTAGATGGGCAAGAAGAGGGCAGCGGCCGATTTAGGAATCTCTTTCTGGCTAAAACCTGTTTGCTTTAGTCATGTTGAACTCTGTCCCGGGTTCTGGAATGTGTTCCCCAGGATGGAATCTGCTTCTCCCCCTCCATCAGTCCTCCGCCCAGGGGGCAAACTTTGCAGAGTTCTTCTGAACCGTTTTGCAGGCCATCCTGGCACCCTGGAGCACTCCACACGCCTCCTGTCACGCCTTGGTTTTTCCTGTTTACCCAGCTCCCTGACCAGATTCTGGGCTCCTGTTGGGGACAGAGCCAGTGTTCCAGGCCAGTAGGAGTGCCTCTAATAGCAGCTAACGTGTACTGACCTCTGACCATGTGCCCTTCACCTCCCCCGACTTGTCTTACTCAGTCTTCAGGATGTCCTGATAGCCCGGGTATTGATACTATCTCCATTTTACAGATGAGGATGTTGAGGCGTGAAGATGCTAAGTGACTTCCCATAAGTGTTAATATGCAGCCAAGCCAAGACTTACACATGGAAAACTTGACTTCGAAGCTCTTATTCTTGACCTTGCCTCCCCGAAAAAGTGTTCAGGAAATATTAGGAGATGAATGAATAAATCCCACAGTGCCTCACAGAAAGTATCACAAACTTGTAGTGTTTACAGATGCTTTCAAGTCATAATTTCCTTTACATTGTACTCTTGATTTTAAAGGGTAGTCTGAGGGCATTCCTCACCTGTCTGCCTGGGGAATTAAAAGCAAGTGCTATTGGGCTCAGTGGAGCATGGGGCTGGGGGTGCTTTGGTTCAGCGTGTCCCTGCTGTTGGGGAGGAGCTCAGAAATCACAGGCTCTGGGCCTCGGGTGCAGCCTGCACACAGAGGATCCAGGCCTCAGCTCTCAGGCTGGAGACCCCCATGCTGAGCCTCCCTTCTTGCACCCTGCAGATTGCCTGTGTCGCTATTGACTGCGTCAAAGAGAAGAACAAGGACTTGTGTCAGCAGGAGGCAGTCAAGGGCTACCCCACTTTCCACTACTACAACTACGGGAAGTTTGTGGAGAAGTATGACACCAATCCGACGGTGAGTCGTGGGGAGGCACTGCCCCGAGCTCTGTCTGCTGAGGGGCAGGGAAACAGCCACTGAGGGGGCTTCCCAGGTAGCCAGTCAGCTGCGACGCTCAGAGCCAAGAAGGCGAGGCTCTGGCCCGGCTGGAAGGGAATCCCAAGAGGTTTTCATAAGTCCTGGCCCAAGAGCAGGGTGGGGGCAGAGGAGAATTCAGGGTTCCAGGGTGTGGGAGGATTTCCTCACCCACTTTTCAGGGCTTCTCCATAGTCAAGCTTCCCACATGGGCCCGGCCACCCCCTCAGCCACCTCTCTGTGCCCAGAAGTGTGAGCACGCAGAGGGTCAGGAAAGGGGCATAAAGGGAGGGCGCACATCCTCATGGAGTTACAGGTCCTACTCTTCTCTTCTTCCCTACAGGAGCTGGGATTTACCAATTTTATCCGAACGCTCCGGGAGGGAGACCATGAGAGACTAGGAAAGAAGAAGGAAGAGTTGTAATTTCTGCCTCAGAGAAAGCTTTTCCATTACACTGTGAACGATACCTGTTTTGTTGTTCTTTCTGAATTTCCACGTGTTCTGAAGACGAAGTTTTTTATAGCCGCGTGTGGCCGTTTTGTACAATTTTGAAATAAAATTAAACCGATTGTTTGGTGGTGTGGGTTATTTCCACGGAGCCCAAAGGTGGATGCCATATCCTCCCTCCTCTGTGTCCTCTCCTGGGGGGTGGAGAGCCCCACTCCTCGGTCATGTCTGTCCAGGAGAGACCCTGGGGCAGGCGGGTGAGGAGGGAGGCAGGGATACTGGCCCCAGTCAGCCACTGGAGAGCGGAAGAGGGGAATCAGATCACGAGATAGCCTGTTGGACAATGACTGATTGGGGGACTGGGGGAGGTGGGGGGGCGGTGGAATGCATTAGGATGGTCAGGAAAATGGGATTCTGAAGCTTATGGGAACCAAGCATTAGCTTTTTCTGGATCATTGTGGTTTTAGTTTGGGTGTGTTTTCCTGGAATGTATTTGCATATTTCTCTTTCTCTGGCTATTTCTGTCTTCCTGTCTCCTCCATCCCCTCCCAGCTTTCCCATTAAAGAAGACTAAGTCTCCACTCCAGGGGATGGTGCAATGGTCAAGCCCAGGCTGAAAGGGCATCTAGAGTGGACTAGGGAGTCGGGGGTAGGGGGTGACCTTTGTGCGGCCGCTTGCTCCTCACCCTGGCTGGAAGGGATGGTGTGTGGGATGTGGGGGCGTATACTCAGTGTGAGGATGCTGGTCTGTAAACCAGCTCCCCTCGCCCCATGACAGTAACCTCCAAGCTTTGCAAGCATGCTTCTCATGGACGGGCACCATCCAGGCCTCACTCTGACACTCTCATATCTCTTTCCTGACTATCTTTCCCACTGGGCCTGCCCTCTGTATCCCTGTATGAGTAGCACCAGCCCTGAACTCAGCACTTCTACCAGAGCCATGGTTCTTCTCCACAGGAAGTAGAGCAGCCTCGCTCTGCTCTCTGGACTTCAGTGTTCTGCAGCGGTCTTCACCTTGCAGTCCTTGGGGAAGTTCGAGGTGGCGTTTCCAGAGCTGCAGCACTGGGCAGCACACTTTGGTGGCCTTACGGGGCGGTTGGCCTGTGGGCACAGCCCTGTTTCCTGGACCAGACCCACCCTTGCAGCCCCTGCCTTCCTGCTGATGGGTTCCCAAGTAAGGGGTGGGAGCCACAGAGTTCACTGTGGCAGCACACAGTGCTGTTAAGTTAACTGCACACAGTGCTGTTAAGTGAGCTCGAAGGCTTTGAAAACCCTTGTTCTGGGGCAGGGTCCCAACTTCCCAGTCCACTCACTGCCTGGTCAGCCTTTTATTGTCTTTAAGCACCCACTTTTTAAAGTGGTCCTTGGTCTCCCTCCAGGTGAATGGGTATGAAAGAAGCACGTGTTTATCTTTACTGATCTCCCCTGGTGCCATACACTATCAGACAAAGAGCCATTTAATCCTGATGCTGAATGTCATATACCCTTTCCTGCAAAGGGGCTTGTGAGGGTGTGTGTGCATATGGGCATGCGTAACAGTTGCTTGGAATATTTGTGGGAGAAGCATATTTGTGCTTCAAAAATGTTTTTAACTGCATCTTTAATGCCTGAGAAAAGCCACTCCCTGGCTGAGGGCCACTGGTGCTCACATTCAAAGCACAGGGCTTTCTTTCCATCTTATTCCACTGTCTGGGCTGGCTTCTGTGTGAGAACTTGAAAGCATTAGGAAATGGCATTCTTCTCCCTCTTTATTTGCAGGATTTGTTAGTTATAGAGCCCTTGTCAGAGTGTCTAGTGTTTGCTATGACTTTGGGCATGACCAGAGCAAGTTCAGCCCAGCTCTGGGAAGCTGCCTCTGCAGACAGAGCTCCATTCCTCCATTCTCCTACCCCCCACCTCTCCCCCCATGCCCCAGTTCTTGAGCTCTGTGCAGATTGGTTAGAGCATGGCCCCTGGTTAGTCACATTCCCAGTGGTTGGTTCATTCCCATGCTTGGTTCATCAGGGATTCACTGGTATTCAGTACAGTGTGCGTGCGTGCTCAATAGCTTCAGTTGTGTCCAACTCTTTGCGACCCCATGGATGATAGCCTGCCAGGCCCCTGTGTCCTTGGGGTTCCCACCCCTCCCTAACCCTCACTCGAGGACCTGCCATTATCCCCTCAGTTCCCCTAGATCTTACCTTTGCTGTCTGATTTTTCTGCAAAAAGCAAGGGTATAAGTTAGGAAAAAATGGATTCCCAGTATTCATGCTGGTGGCTTTGGCATAACCTTCACCTCAGTTTCTCTCCTTTGGGTCACTGCTTCCGGTTCCATTCCCTCCTGGTCTGCCTTACCCTGTGGCCCCCTCTGCTTCTCTCCCATAGGTGATTGCCCATCAGCACTAACCCGGGCTCCCAGAGCTGGCCACCAACCCTTCCCATCTTCCCCATGTGGTGCCCTCCCTTCCTAGAGATGTTTGGCTTCCAGAAACTCTCCTGTGCCAGGCACAGGCAGGTGGTGCTCTGGGTTCAGGAAGCAATTTGCTCCTCCAATGTAAAAAGATGTGTAATCTCATCTAGAAAGCACCAGGAGGTGAAGCCTGGGGCTCACGTGGCTTGCTTAAATCACACAAAATGGAGGAGGGGCCAGTCCTGTTCCCAGGAGGCTCCCAGGTACAGTGACTGGGCATTGCTGGTCACAACTGAGCTCCCTGTAGGTATGCTTTTGCTGTTTACTCAAACAGTCAATCCTAAAGGAAATCAACCTTGAATATCCATTGGAAGGACTGATGCAGAAGCTGTCGCTCCAATACTTTGGCCACCTGATGCAAAGAGCTGACCTATTGAAAAAGACCCTGATGCTGGGAAAGCCTGAAGGCAGGAGAAGGGAACAACAAAGGATGATGTTTAGATGGCATCACCGATTCAATGGACATGAGCTTGAGCAAACTCCGGGAGATGGTGAAGGACAGGGAAGCCTGGCGTGCTGTAGTTCATGGAGTCACAAAGAGTTAGACATGACTTAGCAACTGAACAACAACTATTTTATTATTTTAAGGCTGGAAAAATGGAACTAATATCCTTGAGCTAAATGTGAAAACCAAATTACTGTTATGTTCCTACCAAATATATGCCTGCCCCCAAATCCTTTGTTTTAGGCCTAGGATGTCCAACATAGTGGCCATTAGCCACATATGGCTATTTAGTATTGGAAATGCGGTTACTGCAACTGAGAAGTGTGTGTGTGTGTGTGTGTGTGTGTGTGATGCCTTTTTTGTTATGAATAGATATAAAATTTACCATATTCAAGTGTATACAGTTCAGTGGCACTAAGTGTATTCACACTGTTGTGCCACCATCATTAATATCCGACTCCAGAACGTTTTCATCACACCAAACTGAAACTCCATTAAACAAGAACTTCCCATATCCCCCTCCTCCTTGCCCCTAGTAACCACCATTCTACTTTCTGTCTCTATAAATTTCCCTCTTCTAGGTACCTCATATAAGCTAGAGCATATATTTGTCCTTTTGTGTCTGGTTTATTTCACCAAGCATGATGTTTTCAAGGTTCATCATGCTATAGCATATGTCAGAATTTCCTTCCTTTTAAGGCAGGCTAATATTCCGTCATATGAATACACCAAATTTCGTCTATCCTCTCACCTGTCAATGGACATTTGTGCTATCTGTGCCTTTTGGCCATTTCCAATAATGCTCTTGTGAACAAAATTGTGCAAATCATCTGTTTGAGTCCTAGTTGTTTTGAAAGTGGAATTGCTGGGTCATGGTACTTCTATGTCTAGTGTTTTGAGGAATCACAGTACTATTTTCAATAGTGGCTGCACCATTTTAAATTTCTACCAGCAATGCACATAGGTTCTGATTTCTCCACATCCTTGCTGAAAGTTATTTTTTGGGTGTGTGTGTGTGTGTGGATAATAGCCATCAAAAACTGAGGTCAAGAGGAGAAGGGGGCAACAGAAGATGACATGGTTGAATAGCATCACTGACTCAATGGATGTAAGTCTGAGCAAACTCCAGGAGATAGTGAAGGACAGGGAAGCCTGGCGTGCTGCAGTTCATGGGGTCACAAAGAGTAAGACACGACTTAGCAACTGAACAATGACAACAATGGAAGTAAAGTGGTATCTCATTGTGGTTTTGATTTGTATTTCTTTAATGATTAGTGATGCTGAGCATATTTCATGTGCTTTTCGGCCATTTGTGTATCTTCTTTGGAGAAGTGTCTATTAAGTCCTTTGCCCATTTTTGAAATGGATTGTTTGTGGGGTTTTGTTGTTGTTGTTTCCATGTAGGAGTTCTTTATGCATTATGGATATTAATCCTGTATCAAATATGTGATATGCAAATATTCCCTTCCATTCAGTGGATTGTCTTTCTTTTCGCTTCCTTAATAGTGTCTTTGGATGCACACAAGTTTTTTATTTTGGCGAAGTCCGATTTATTTTTTCTTTTGTTGTCTGTGCTTTTGGGGGTGATTCTAGTAAATCATTGCTAAGTTTAAAGCTTTTCTCCTATGTTTTCTTCTAAGAGTTTTATGTCTTACCTTTGTGACTGATCCAGTTTGACTCAAGTGTAAGGTAAGAGTCCAGGTTCATTGTTTTGCATATGAATATCCAGTTTTCCCAACACCATTTATGGAAAAAACTATTTTTTCCTCATTGAACAGTCTTGGAGCCCTAATCAAAAGTCATTTGACCGTATATGTGAGAATGTAACTTCTGAGCTTTCTATTCTATCCCATTGGTCTGTATGCCTGTCTTTATGCTACAACCACACTGTTTTGATTGCTATAGATTTGTAGTAAGTTTTGAGGTCAGGAAGTGTAAGTCCTCCAGGTTTGTTCTTCTTTGTCAAGATTGTTTTGGCTATTAAGTTCCCTTGAAATTCCTTATGTCTATGCCGTTTATCATATGTGTAGATTTGCATCACCAGGACTGCAATCAAAACATAGAACTGTTCCACCAAAGGCCTCTCTTATATCGCTTTATGTTCACACATTTTCTCCCTTTCCCTCTCACCACTAAAACCTGGCACACGCTAAGTTGTTCTCCCTGTCTGTACTTTTGCCACTTGGGAATGTTATGAAAATGGGATCATACAACATATAATCTCTTGAGATAGCTTGTCTCATTCTATGGTAATGCTCTTGAGAGCTATCCAAGTTGTTGCATGTACCAATATTTCCTTCCTGTTTATTGCTGAGCAGGATACCATGGTATGGATGTGCCACAGTTTGTATAACCCTTTACATATTAAGGAACATTTTAGCTGTTTCCAATTTTGGACCATTACAATAGAGCTACTTTATGTATTGATGTAAATTTTTATTTCTCTGGGGTAATTACTCAGGAGTATGATTGCAGGGCCATGTGTGTGTTTGCTTTTAAGGAAACTGCCATACTTTTCCAAAGTGACTGTATCATTTACTTTGTCACCAGCAATTTTGAGAGATCCAATTTCTCCACATCCTCACCAACATGTGGTATTATTATTGTTGTTGAGTTGCTGTTAGTTTTAGCGGTTCTAACTAGTATGCAGTAGTATCTCATCATGGTCTTACTGTACCTTTATTTCCCTAAAGATGTGATGCTGGGTATTCTTCATGTGTCTATTTGTCATCTCTGTATCGTATTCAGTGAAATCTCTATCTGTGTCTTTCGCCCATTTTCTAATTGGATTGTTTTCTTTTAACTGTGGAGTTTTGAGAGGGTTTTTTTTTTATTCTAGATACTAGTCCTTGTAAATATTTTCCCCTAGTTTATATCTTATTTTTTTCCCATCTTCTTAACAGGGTCTTAAATTTAAAGTTTTAAATTTTGATGAAGACCAATATATCAATTTTCTTTTCTTTCAGGGATCATGTTTTTGATATCATATTTAAGAACTCATCATCAAACTCTAGTTCCCCAAGATTTTCTTCTATGTTTTCCCCTAAGGTTTTACATTTAAATATGTGATCTATTTTGAGTTAATTTTTATATGAGATATAAGATTCAGGACTTCCCTGGTGGTCCAGTGGCTAAAACTCCATGCTCCCAATGCAGGGGGTTCAGGTTCAATTCCTGATTGGGGAACTAGATGTCACATACCACAACTAAGAACCCACATGTTGCAATGAAGATCAAAGATCCTGCATGCCACAACTAAGACCTGGTGCAGCCAAATAAATAGATTAAATAAATATTTTTCAAAAAATATGTGAGACTCAAGTCAGGATTCATTTTTTGACCTACAAATGTCCAATTGTTCCAGCACCATTTGTTGAAGACTACCTTTCCTCCACTGCATTGCTTTTACATTTTTGTAAAAAATACGTTGGCTATATTTAACAGAGTTCTGTTTCTGGGTTCTCTGTTTCATTGATCTATGTCTATCAACACCATGCAGTCTTACTTACTGGTGTCTATATAGTAAGCCTTGAAATCAAGTAGACCGATTTCTCTCACTATCTTTCTTTTTCAAAATTGTTTTACCTTTTCATATAAACATTAGAATAATCTTATCTATATGTGAATTTTTCTGGGATTTTTAATATTTCAAATTACTCAAAATATATATATATGTGCAGACAAACACAGATAAGGCTAAAGAGACAAAAGCTAAATAACTGGTGAATCTAGGTAAAGGGCATAATGTAACTTACAATTTTAAAAGTTTGAAATTACATCAAGCATGTCTCGTAATTTATTGACCCAGATTAACAAATAGGGCCTGTGTTCAACTCTCTCTAGGTAGCCCCGTTTCCTTTATGGCTGAAACCAATTTCTCTTGTGTCCCCGACAGAGGGGTGTAGAAGTGGGCTAAGAGTCTGGCTGATGTTCTTGCCAGAGAGCGTCACCTCGTGAGATTACAGACTAAGCTCAGGGGTCCACGGCACCAGCAGGAACGAGGTGGTGCCCAGGCAGGACTGGAAAAGAAAGGAAGGTGCATGAGCCAAAGCCTCGGGAGCAGACAGCAACAGAATACCTCAGAGCAGGACCCAGTGCCCCTCAGCAGCCACCGTGCCAGAGGCAGCCTGGACCAGCAGGGGGCGCCAGGACCCACAGGACCTGATGTGGCTCTAGGTCCCTCCCCTGGTTGTCAGTTTTCACTTTGTCCACACCTCGTGAAGAAGCGGGCCTCTGAAAGACTGAATGTTTATCTAAGGAGTCATCCTAGAGCTACCTAAGGAAAAGTTTCAGTTTATTGGATCAGACTGAGATCACCAGTTCTACTAAATCAATCAATAGGAAAATACACAATTTCCCTGTGTAAATAGGCAGTGTAAATATACATCTTCTACATTCCTGACAAAATGGTCCTGAACATAAAAGTTCAGGTGAGACCTGGCCAGCACAACGGTGAGAGGACCATGAATCCCTTATTCCAGATCTTATAGGATATATCTTGATTAATCTAGTCTAAGATTGCAGACTCACTGTCAGCAAAAACATTCAAAACTTTTTCACAGTGCTCACAGAAAAGACCTTGATAGTTAATTTTCATTGAATATTTTTCTTTATTTTCAAGATACTACATATATTATAAAAAGCTTTGAAAAATGAAGAAAAGCATGCAAAAGAAAATTTAAATCTTTCATATCCCTGCTCATCAATTACTACTGATCACTTTGATTACATCTTCCATTTTTTAAAATCACACACAAATGAAATCTCTTAGTATTTTATAACTGAAAATATTCAGAAGATGTTTAAACATTTTCCTATATCATTAGATATTCTTTCTCCTCATTATTTTTAAAGACCATATAGCAGAGTTTCTCAACACTATTTTTGGGCATTATTGATATTTTGGAACATATAATTCTTTATTGTGGGGAAATTCTAATAGAATTTTTAGCAATATCTTTGTTATCTATCCACTAAATGCCAGGAACATCTCCCCTTCCCCACAGGTTGTGACAACCAAAAATATCTCCAGGCTTTGCCAAATGTCCCCTCGGGGCAAAATTACCCCTAGTGGAGAATCACTGCTTTATAATACTTTATCCTATGTAAATACTATCTTTTATTTATATAGTCATACCATTAAATATATCAGTGTATGTTATACACAGCTATTCTCTATCATAAATAATGCTGGGATGGACATCTCTCATTTTGTTATTTTATATATTTTACACATTTTCAAAAGTGACTTTTTGGGTCTAAGAATATACTTGTTTTAAAGGTCTGTTTTTTTAAAGGCCAGTGATAAACATTAATTTTCTCTTAGTAGCATACCTCTTTATACTCTTACCAAGAGTTTTCGAGGTAATCTGTTTTCCCAACCCTTGCTAGCTCTGGGATTTATATATTTTTTAAAGATCTTTGCACATTTTATTTTTTATATACAGTTGACCCTTTGATAACACTAATTTGAACTTCACAGGCCCACTTATACTTGGATTTTTTTCAATAATAAATACTACAGTGCTACATGGTTGATCCACATGGTTCCTGAACCCATGGGTGCAGAATCACAGATATGGAGGATTGGAGGGTGTGGAAGGCCAACTGTAAGTTACAATCTTATAATGCTATTTTCGACTACCCAAAGGGTTGGTGCCTTTACCAAGTTGTTTAAAGGTCAAGTGTAATTGTTAAGCACAGTCTTTCTAGTTACATTTTATCTTGAAAATTCGTTGTTTTAGTCTGTGAGGACATTTTATATTCTGTTTCAGTCTCTGACAAGTTTTCTGTCTTTAACTTCATGTCACTTCCAACTTTGATGAGAATTAAAACACTATATACAAGCAATAAATGCTGGAGAGGGTGTGGAGAAAAGGGAACCCTCTTACACTCTTGGTGGGAATGCAAACTAGTACAGCCACAATGGAGAACAGTGTGGAGATTCCTTAAAAAACTGGAAATAGAACTGCCATATGACCCAGCAATACCACTGCTGGGCATACACACTGAGGAAACCAGAATTGAAAGAGACACTTGTACCCCAATGTTCATCGAAGCACTGTTTATAATAGCCAGGACATGGAAGCAACCTAGATGTCCATCAGCAGATGAATGGATAAGAAAGCTATGGTACATATACACAATGGAATATTACTCAGCCATTAAAAAGAATACATTTGAATCAGTTCTAATGAGGTGGATGAAACTGGAGCCTATTATACAGAGTGAAGTAAGAAAGAAAGAAAAACACCAATACAGTATACTAATACATATATATGGAATTCAGAAAGATGGTAACGATAACCCTATATGCGAGACAGCAAAAGAGACACAGATGTATTGAACAGTCTTTTGGACTCTGTGGGAGAGGGCAAGGGTGGGATGATATGGGAGAATGGCATTGAAACATGTAAATTGTCGTATGTGAAACAAATCGCCAGTCCAGGTAAATGGATGATACAGGGGTGCTCGGGGCTGGTGCACTGGGATGACTCAGAGGGATGGGATGAGGAGGGAGTTGGGAGGAGGGTTCAAGATGGGGAACACATGTACACCCATGGCGGATTCAAGTCAATGTATGGCAAAACCAATACAATATTGTAAAGTAAAATAAATAAATAATTTTAAAAAACACTATAAAAGATAGTGAGTGTATCCTAGACTCCTGCATCAGGCCAATAGAAATTTTCCATCAATCCAATAGTTCAGCTTCTTTAGATACAGTCATCCAGCGAGTTCCTCACTTGTCCCAGCAACCAGCTCATATTTTCCAACCTTTCCTAAAAGATACAGTGGAAGATACTATCAGATGTGTTGTTGAGGTCTGGGTATATTATGTCTACCACATTCCTCTGATGAAACAATCTAATAATCCTTTACCTGTGCACAGTCCCTTACATATGGGAAGCGTTTTTAGGACCATTTCATGCAACATTCACACAACTCCATGATATTGCAATGAGGAGGCTGAGGCTCAGGAAGTTTAGGTAATGTATAAAGGTTGACAGAGGTGGTAAGTAGCACAGCTCAGATGGAACACAGGGTTCCTTACTTTCTGCCATGACCAACAAAATTTTTAGTGGTGATCCTTGCTTCTAGCAATTATTTCTTCCTTTCCAAGTCCCATTAGTCAGTATCATATAAGCTCCCCAGCATAATATCTGCTCAGTAAGTCTTCCCTTTCCTGGATCATCATTTAGCAATGTCCCCATTCTTTCAGGACCCTAGGGGCAAATGTGTCTGGGCCAAAAAAATCAGAAATTATTTAGAGAAAGTAACTGCTTTCCCTCAAACTCTTGACCAATGTTGGTTTTTTTACAATTTTAAGAATTCTATACTTCTCTGTAAAACTAAATCAACTAATACCTAAATACATATTAAATATATTATAGATAAAATATGTATTTAATTGTGAACTTAGTGTATCTGTGTCTACATCTATATGTCTCCCTCTAGATGTTCAAGCTGGTTTTAGAAAAGGCAGAGGAACCAGAGATCAAATTGCCAACATCCTCTGGATCATTGAAAAAGCAAGAGAGTTCCAGAAAAACATCTATTTCTGCTTTATTGACTATGCCAAAGCCTTTGACAGTGTGGGTCACAATAAACTGTGGAAAATTCTGAAGGAGATGGGAATACCAGACCACCTGACCTGCCTCTTGAAAAACCTATATGAAGATTAGGAAGCAACAGTTAGAACTGGACATGGAACAACAGACTGGTTCCAAATAGGAAAAGGAGTATGTCAAGGCTGTATATTGTCACCCTGCTTATTTAACTTGTATGCAGAGTACATCATGAGACACGCTGGGCTGGAGGAAGCACAATCTTGATTGTGCTGGAATCAAGATTGCCAGGAGAAATATCAATAACCTCAGATATGCAGATGACACCACCTTTATGGCAGAAAGTGAAGAAGAACTAAAGAACCTCTTGATGAAAGTGAAAGAAGAGAGTGAAAAAGTTGGCTTAAAACTCAACATTCAGAAAACTAAGATCATGGCATCTGGGCCCATCACTTCATGGCAAATAGATGAGGAGACAGTGGAAACAGTGGCTGAGTTAATTTTATTGGGCTCCAAAATCACTGCAGATGGTGATTGCAGCCATGAAATTAAAAGATGCTTGCTCCTTGGAAGAAAAGTTATGAGCAACCTAGACAGCATATTAAAAAGCAGAGACATTGCTTTGTCAACAAAGGTCCGTCTAGTCAAGGCTATGGTTTTTCCAGTGGTCATGTATGGATGTGAGAGTTGGACTGTGAAGAAAGCTGAGCACCGAAGAATTGATGCTTTTGAACTGTGGTGTTGGAGAAGACTCTTGAGAAGACTCTCAAGAGTCCAACCAACTCTTGGGTTGGACTGCAAGGAGATCCAACCAGTCCATCCTAAAGGAGATCAGTCCTGGGTGTTCATTGGAAGAACTGATGTTGAAGCTGAAACTCCAATACTTTGGCCACCTGATGAGAAGAACTGACTCATTTGAGAAGACCCTGATGCTGGGAAAGATTGAGGGCAGGAGGAGAAGGGGATGATAGAGGATGAATGGTTGGATGGCATCACTGACTCAATGGACATGGGTTTGGGTGGACTCTGGGAGTTGGTGATGGACAGGGAGGCCTGGCGTGCTGCAGTTCATGGGGTCGCAAAGAGTCGGACACTACTGAGGGACTGAACTGATATTTATATATGTTTTTGTTTGTGTGTGTATATATATATATATATAACACATACTTAGAAAAAGAATAGAGAGAGGAGAAACTGTTTCACTTTATTGACCTCTGGTTTCATGCCCCCAAAATAACAACTGTTAACTGTAATATGTATCTTGCCAAGCATTTTCTTAGGGGTTTTTTTTGGGGGGGTTCATAAACAGACATATAGCATGCTTCTTATGTGTGTATATGTATATGTGTGTGTGTATTTAGATATATGTGTGTGCGTGTGTTCATTCACTGAGTTGTGTCTAACTCTTTGCAACCCCATGGACTATAGCCCACCAGGCTCCTTTGTCCATGGGGTTCTCCAGGGAAGAATACTGGAGTGGGCTGTCGTGCCCTTCTCCAGGGGCTCTTCCTGGATCAGAAATCAAACCTGTGTCTCCTGCATTGGCAGGCAGATTCTTTACTGCTGAGCCACCAGGGAAGTCCCTATATGGTTGTATAGATTCAGAAAATTCTTTTCTTCTCCAAAATCATAATTTTTACTTTTGCTTTTCTGGTATCTAAAAATACATCTCAAATTCAAATTTATTTTAACATAAAGAATGAAGTAGGAATCCAGCTTTTTGTTTTTCAGAATGACTAGCCACTTGCCCCAACATCATTTTGATTAATTTAACTTTTCTCCACTGAAATGCCACTTTTATCATATGGTAAATTTCAAAATGTGTTCAAATGCCTTACTTTTCTGCCAGGTTCCACTAATCCATTTATTCCTATTTTATTTTATTTTTAAATTCCATTTTAATTGCTTTCTTTTTGAATAGAATTTTCCTAGCTGCTTAGACTGTTTTTTTCAGTTAAACTTGCTATCTTTGACCTCAGTTCTTTCTAACCCAAAGTCATCCTAGCCTTTTCAGTACAGTGATTACCTCCTTTAATGGAATAAACAGGAATAAAAAGTTGTGGAGTTTCACTTTCTTTTCTCATCCATCAACATTATGAAGTTGTCTCCAAGTAATGAGCCCAGATCAGATCTCCCTCCTTGAACCTCTTACTCTGGATTTAACTGAAGCCGCCCTTTCTGTCGTTGTAGCTTTTTGCTGCAAGCCTCAGTAGCGAGACTTCCAGGAACTCTTCTCAGGATCGCTTCCGTGCATCCTCCTTGCTCCCTGTGCTTTGTGACCTGAGTCCTCTCCCAGTGAAATGCGCCCCCTCCCCCCCCTCCCCACCTCCCCCAGCCCGGATTCTTTTATGTAGACCTTCCTTTTCTTATCACTGAATCACTTTCAACAGTAAAGTCTTGGTCTGTACCTTCTTCTTCTTTTTAAATTTAAATTTAATTTTTACCACCAAAAACATTTTGTATTGGTTTATAGCTGGTGAAGAAAGCTGAGCGCCAAAGAATTGATGCTTTTGAACTGTGGTGTTGGAGAAGACTCTTGAGAGTCCCTTGAACTGCAAGAAGATCCAACCAGTTCATCCTAAAGGAGATCAGTCCTAGGTGTTCATTGGAAGGACTGATGTTGAAGCTGAAACTCCAATACTTTGGCCACCTCATGGGAAGGGTTGACTCATTGGAAAAGACCCTAGTGCTGGGAAGGGTTGGGGGCAGGAGGAGAAGGGGACGACAGAGAATGAGATGGTTGGATGGCATCACCGACTCGATGGAAATGGGTTTGGGTGGATTCCTGGAGTTGGTGATGGACAAGGAGGCCTGGCGTGCTGCGATTCATGGGGTCAGAAAGAGTCAGACACGACTGAGAGACTGAACTGAACTGAACTGATAGCTAATTAACTTTGTTGTGATAGTTTCAGGTCCCTATCTTCTTACTCTGAGTATTTAGCTTAGAAGGAGGGCATCTTTTCTATGACAGTCACCTTCACATCCTGAGCTGAGTGGTGTGCCCCATGGACCCCAGATACCCTCCTACCTCAAACACTAAGTAGGTCATGATGAGGAAAAGGAAGAAAGAGATGACATCAGTATGTTGTGATTGGAAACTGGTAACCCCCGGGGCTAAGTTCTCTACAATCACCAGATTTTCTGCTACTTCACTTCTTGGGAAAAGGATAGATCACCATTCATGCCATCTTATCCCAAGTTCTATGATTCTCAGTCCTGAACACTTGATTAACCACTTGGGGGAGCTTGGAAAGCTATCAGAGACAGGGCCCCACCCCAAAGCAACTGAACCGGAGTCTCTGGGGATGGAGTCCTGTCATTGATATGTTGCAGAAGAGCTCCAGATTGTTTTAAAGTGCAGCTGGAGTTCAGAAATGAGCTGAGTATCACAAACTTCAGCAGTGTGTTGTTTACTTTTTATATGTATGGAAACAAGGCTGGGAAAATGGAAAAATCAAGGGAAAGATATTTTTCAAACAACATTATTCTCCAAAATGTTGGTCATTTTTCATTTTGATTAAGTAATCAAGTTGCTTGTCATCTATTGCTACTTTTAACTCTCCTGAAAATTGTTTCTATAAAACATTCTCTAGGGAGCTATGTATGTAAATCCATCTACATTATCACTGCAATACAGGATCCGTGTAGCTAATATAACGGTGGCTCTAATATTCAAAGGCAGCAAAGTAAGTGACAGTAATAATACCACCACTCTATTTTTCCAGACCATAGAATAAGCAGCACACGTTTCAAAGGCTGCCGCATCACTTGAGTGTTCAGCGTGGCATCTAGACTGGGAGTCTGCCAAGTAAATGTCTCCTCTAACAGGATGTTAAAACCTCAGCAGACTCAGACTTTAATTCCTGTCATCATCTGATGCTTTCAAACCTTCTGCTTTCTGTGACATGGAAGCAAATTGGTCTGGGTTTCAAAATTCTTCTGTCAAGACATAAACTAACACGTGAAGGCATAGAGGGTCTTATCTGAATGCAAGCAGACACTGGGTTTTCAGAAGACTTTGATGTGTTGAAAAAAAACAGAGGTGTCTGAGGAAGGTGAATTGCTGATAGCAACAGCTCAGAGAATGAACTGAGTAAACCAAGCTCCGTCAGCTGGGGTGATGCAGGAGGTGGCTGTAACTTTTTGCTATGTGTGTATATTCAACCCATCCTTTTGTTTTCAGCATCACTTTCAGATATACTTGTGGCCCCCAATTTTTTTTTTTTTGTCCACGCCCCTGCAGTTTGCGAGATCTTAGTCCTCTGACCAGGGATCAAACCTGGACTACAGCAGGGAAAGCCCTGAATCCTAATCACTGCACTGCCAGGGAATTCCCAATCCAAATCTTGAACCTGCCCAGAATTATGTAATGTGAATCTACTTCTGGGCTTTTCTACTGCCAGGTGGGCTTATAGTCTGCTAAGTCAGTGACCACCCACCAGTATGACAGTCTAAGGACTGATGCCCAACCCCATTCTCCCTTAAAGAGTTATGTCTGCCAGCCTCCCTCATAGAGAGCACTGCCAACCACAGATCTGTGATTTATGAGCACGGGTGCCCACACAATTTAGGGGTCCTCTTTAAGAAAAATAATACAACAATTGGGATAAAGGCAGATATTTATTTAGAATATAAAGGAAAAACCTCAAGTTAAATATTTAAAAAGCTTAAGTACACCACAAATAACACAAAAATCTAGAATAATAATAATTTATAGTTGTTCAGTCGCTAAGTCATGTCCGACTCTTTGTGACCCTATGGACTGCAGCATGCCAGGCTTCCCTGTCCTTCACTATCTCCCAGAGTTTGCTCACATTCATGTTGATTGAGTTGGTGATATTTAACCATCTCATCCTCTGCCACCCTCTTCTTCTTTTGCCTTCAGTCTTTCCCAGCATCAGAGTCTTTAACAAGGAGCTGGCTCTTTGCATCAGGTGGCCAAAGTATTGGAGCTTCAGCTTCAGCATCAGTCCTTCCAACGAATATTCAGGGATGATTTCCTTTAGGATTGACTGATTTGATCTCCTTGTTGTCCAAAGGACTCTCAAGAGTCTACTGTAGCACCACAATTCAAAAGCATCAGTTCTTTGGTGCTCAGCCTTCTTTATGGTCCCACTCTCACATCTGTACAAGACCACAGGAAAAACCATAGCTTCGACCATATGGGCCTTGGTCGGCAAAGTGAAAATAACTATGCTATATTTTTTTATTTATTTTTGTTTCTTTAGGTGTCTTCTAAAATATCATCTTCCTTGGGTGGCCCTCCTCTCAGCACCCCATACAGGGAAGGCAGCACCCTTATATTGGTCTTCATCCCCTCACTCTGCTTTCTTTTCCATAGCACCTGTCCCTTAGGATGTCATATCTATTCTTATTTGTCTGCCTGTTGTCTTTTTTCTTTCCTCACTAGAATGTAAGCTCTGTGAAGGTAAAAACATTTTCTGTCCCCTTCTCTATATTGTCCAATAACCAGGACATGCTAAGTGCTCAGTGAATGTTTGTTGAGGAAATGTTGAAAAATCTCACACAAAATTCAGTATTTTATAAAATATATATAAAGTATGATCCAGCTTTTGTAATAATATGCATAAGAATAAAGAAATAAATAGATCAAAATGTTAAAAGTGATCATCACTGAGTGATTTTCATTTTCGTCATCTTTCTTTTCTATATATGTCAATTTCTCTTCAATGCTGTTATACATTTTAGATAAATTAGAGGTGAAATGCTTGTGGGTGAAATATGAAGAAAAGCGAGATAGAAAATGTATCTAATGAGATCCTGATTTAATGTTCTTGTTTTAAAAACTATTTATTTTTGGCAGTGCTGGGTCTTCGTTGCTGCGGGGGCTTCTCATTGCATCGCCCAGTCTTCCTATTGCAGTGGCTCGCCTGCTGCAGATCACAGGCTCCAGGGCACTGAGCTTCAGGTGCTGCTGCGTGTGGGCTCCGTAGTTGCGCTTCTTGGGCTCTAGAGCGCAGGCTCAATAGTTGTGGCCAACAAGGCTGAGTTGCCCTGCAGCTTGTGGGATCTTCCTGGACCAGGGATCGAACTCCTGCATTGGTGGGCGAATTCTTTACTACTGAGCTACCAGTTCAGTTCAGTCACTCAGTCCTGTCTGAATCTTTGCAACCCCATGGACTGCAGTACACCAGGCTTCCTTGTCCATCACCAACTCCCAGAGCTTGCTCAAACTTATGTCCGTTGAGTTGGTGATGCCATCCAACCATCTCATCTTCTGTTGGTCCCTTCTCCTCCTGCTTTCAATCTTTCCCAGCATCAGGGTTTTTCCCAATGAGTCAGTTCTTCGCATCAGATGGCCAAAGTATTGGAATTTCAGCTTCAGCACCAGTCCTTCCAATGAATATTCAGGACTGATTAAGGGACTCTCAAGAGTCTTCTCCAACACCACAGTTCAAAAGCATCAATTCTTCGGTGCTCAGGTTTCTTTATGGCCCAGTTCTCACATCCATACATGACTACTGGAAAAAGCCACCAGAGATGCCCCTAATGTCCTTTTTTTTTTTTTTTTTTAATGAGAAGAAGACAAAGGGAATGTAGCGATGAATTAATAGTATTTACCTGTTGGAATAACTGGTGGTTTTTGATTCTTCTTACTTTTTGTGTTTTTCCAGTTTCTATCATGGGAGTGAATTACTTTGATAATCAATGAAAATTAATATAACAAATATTAATGTGAAAAATAAGATAACTTAGAGATGCAGCTAGATATTTGGTGGTGTTCAGAGAAAGGTCAGGGCAAGACAAAAGGAAGGGCACCCAAAAGGAGGAAATAAATTAGGAATAGGGAACTGGATGAGATTAAGATAAAAGAGTATCAGGGAGAGAAGGAAGGAACTCACCACAGCAGGGGATGAATATAATAATGGTGGAGGAGAAGTGGAACCAAGAAATGCCCTCATTTTGATTCAAATAAATGCCTCCCCTCAGGGTGTCCTAAATTTCTAAAAAAACCCAAAGTTAAGTGGTAAGTGGATAACATTTTGTAAACTTTTGATGGGCTCTTTTAAAAAGCAATGAAGAAAAAAATGTATTCTGAAATTGCCCCAAATGCCTTCTTAACTTCAGTTTTTCAAGATAGACATCTGAATTAGGATATTTATGACTTGACTTAATTGTGCATTAATTCTGGGTGTGATGATTGACCGTAACTGCAGGTAACTGGACAAATCCTTGTGGTCTCCAAGGACTACCTGTTTAATGGAATAATAATGATAACTAAGATGTGGTGAATCCACCTTCTCACTAAGAAATAGAATGCCAAATAGAAGTAGTTGGTATTCATTGAAAGCAGCATGTGAATAATCAGATAAAAGGAAAGTACTTAGTGAAGGCACAAAAACACTCAGTGAAAATCCTTTAACATTAATTTTTGTAGCACAATAAAATAAAAATGTGGGTTAGTTTTAAAATTCATAGCTTATCTAAAGGAACTCCTTGGGACTTATTGGCTACATATAAAATTACTTTAAAGAGCAAAATAGAGACTGTATTATAAAATGGAAAGAATTCAAAGCTCCTTCTTACTAGAATACATATTGATATGTAAAGTTCTTTTAATTGAAGATAATTAAAATAATAAGCTATCTTTAAAATAATTACATACTAAAAGATGTCTACAAAATGATGAGAACTTGGTTATAAAATTTTAACATGAGCAGTATCAAGACATAAAAATGCCATATCTAAATGAATATATATATTTTTACTAATTTATCTATTCACCCTACATGCTCTTCTGCTTATGGTGGCGGGGGGGGAAATCTCACTAATATATAGACCCTGATTCATCAGGTACAGAAGAAATTTACTGGAGTTAGAGCTCTATGACAAAGTTATAAACGTAAATTTACCATTGAAATAAAACTTGAAAGTAGTGGGCCCCCTGAAATATATATTCATATTCATATATCTATTGATATAAATAGCTACACATTTAATTTATGATAGGCTTAACTGTGTTCCTTACGTTAATAATTAACTCCAAAGGAAATGAAACTAGAAGGTCCCATCTATGAGGGATGTTTAACTTAAAGAGTAATAAAATGAAATGCAACTTAACAAGGAGCTTTTTAAAAAACTTAAATTAACAAAGTATTTTAAAACTGATAGTACCCAAAGCATCATCATCAATCATCACCAACAGCATTTCAAAGTGATTCAAACCTCTTGGAAAGTAATCTGGCCATATAATATTAAGAGACACAAAAAATTATAACTTTCAATTTAGCAATTCCAGTTCTAGGAATGTATCCTAAGAAAATAATCCCAAGCATGGGTGCAGCTATAAACAAGAAAACATAAATCTAGGCATCACTCATAATAGGGGAAAAAAGGAAGTAGATGTCCCGGAAAAAAATGCCAAATATCTAATAAAATAATAGTTATGTGGATTATATAGTACATTCATTTGATATATTTTGCAGCTGGTAAAAATGACAGTTATGAAAACTAGGGAGAAACATGGAAGAAATCTTATGGTGTGTTAAATTTTAACAATAGAATGCAAATGTATGTATACTGTACGATTGTAATTCTTCAGAGATATGCTTTTTAAAAAGTACCAGAATAAAATACATTAAAATGATAATGATGGGGTTGTTTGGGTGAGAAGAATATGGCTATTTTTATTTTCTCTTCTTTCTACATTTTTGTAACATGATTATATTACTTTAAAAATAAATGTTATTAAACTTTTTGTATTGGAGATTTGATTTGCTAGTTTGAAGTGTTTTTTTGCAATGTTTTCCAGCATCTTCTCCAATCCCATAACACCTCTGAAGCCTTGATAAAACTTAATAGCATAACCTTAAAGTAAAATTTTGGGGGAAATTTTAGGTGAAAATGTACATGAGAAAGTGTAATATGAAAAAAAGCTGGACACAAAATGCTTCGTCTACCATGATTCTTGTTTGTTTAAATATATTTTTATTAAAAATAAGGCAAGAACTTCTTATACATGACATCAAAAGCACAAGAGCACAAGCAACCAAAGAAAAAAAAGATAAATTGGACTTCACTGAAATTAAAAACTTTTGTTTTTTAAAAAGTACCACTGAAAAAGTGAAAAAGCAAGCACAAAACGAAAGAAAATATTTGCAAATCAGATATGTGATAAAAGATTTGTATCCAGAATATACAAGGAACTCATAACTCAACAATAAGAAGAAATAACCCAATTTTAAAAACAGACAAAGGATTTAAATAGATTTCTGCAAATAAGATATGAAAAGATGCTCAACCTTACTGGTTATTCAGAAATGCAAATCAAAACCACAGTGAGCTACATTCGGTTGGCTATAATCAAAAGACAGACAACAATTAGCCCTACTAAGGATGTGATGCAATTAGAACTCTTATTTGTTGTGGTGAGAGTGTAAAATGGTACACTCGATTTGAAAGATAGTTTAGAATTTCCTCAAAAATTAAGCATAGAGTTACCTTATAAGCTGGCCTCTACCCTTGTAGCTCAGTCAGTAAAGAATCTACCTGCAGTGCAGGAGACCAGGGTTCGATCCCTGGGTTGGGAAGATCCCCTGGAGAAGGAAGTGGCAACCCACTTCGGTATCCTTGCCTGGAAAAATCTCATGGACAGAGGAACCTGGTGGTCTGCAGTCCGTGGGGTCGCAGAGTCGGGCACGACTGAGCAACTAACATTTACTTACTTACTTACCTTATAAGCCAAAAATTCCATTCCTGGGAGGAATGAAAATGTGTGTCCATATAGAATACCTATATGTGGATGTTCAAAGCAGCATTATATTTAACAGCAAAAAGTACAAACAACCTAAATGTCCATCAACAGATGTCTAGAGAACAAAATGCAGTATATGCATATCATGAAATATGACTCAAAGAAATGAGGTTCTGATACATTCTACAGCATGGGTGAACCTTGGAAAGATCATGACAAGTGAAGGAAGTCAGTCACAAAGGACCATATATTGTATGAGTCTATTTATATGAAATGTCCAGAATAGGAAAATCTGTAGGGACAGAAAGTAGATTAGTGGTTGCCCATAGCCAGGAGGTAGGAGGGTGGGGGAATTGATGTGGAGCATTTTTTTAAGGTTGACTTTATTTATTTATAATTTATTTTATTATTTTTAGCTGTGCTGGGTCTCTGTTGCTATGTGTGGACTTTTTGTGGTTGTGGCATCAGGGCTCATTTGCAACCCACAGGCTCAGATGCCCTGGTATGGGGAATCTTCCCGGACCAGGGATTGTACCTGTTTCCCCAGCATTGGCAGGTGGATTCTTAACCACTGGACTACCAGGGAAGTCCTGTGGAGCATTTTTTGGAGAGACAAAAATAATCTAAAATTAGATAACAGTAATGATTGTGCTTTTGAACTGTGGTGTTGGAGAAGACTCTTGAGAGTCCCTTGGACTGCAAGGAGATCCAACCAGTCCATCCTAAAGGAGATCAGTCCTGGGTGTTCATTGGAAGGACTGATGCTAAAGCTGAAACTCCAGTACTTTGGCCACCTCATGCGAAGAGTTGACTCATTGGAAAAGAACCTGATGCTGGGAGGGATTGGGGGCAGGAGGAGAACGGGGTGACAGAGGATGAGATGGCTGGATGGCATCACCGACTTGATGGGCATGAGTTTGAGTAAACTCCGGGAGTTGGTGATGGACAGGGAGGCCTGGCGTGCTGCAATTCATGGGGTCACAAAGAGTCAGGCACGACTGAGCGACTGAACTGAACTGAATGATTGTACAACTCTGTGCAGGTACTAAAACCACTGAATCCATAGGCTTTAAAATGGGTGAGTTATGTGGTATGTGCATTATATTTCAACAAAGCAGTTTAAAAAAAAGAATGACACCTCTATTTTGACTTAAAGGTGTTTAAAAAAATGGTTGAAGGAAATATGGCAATAAATCAGTAGCCATTACCTCTTGATAATAGGATGACAGGTGATTTTTACTTTCTTCCTATTTTTTGGTGTTAGCCAGTATTCATAATAAGCATTGCCTAATAAAGTATATCAGTAATTAGTGTTATGTACTATCAGAGGGCCAGTGAGGCATTGCTGAGCAGAGCTTAAGTAAGCGCTGGAGCAGACAGACCTGGGTCACAATCCTTGCTCCAGGCTACTGATAACAAGTTGTACAGCCTTGGGCAAGTCACCTGTACCTCTCAGTGCCTTAGTTTCTTCTTCTGCACAAAGGACATCATGAAGAAGACATACCGGTGGCTAACAAACACATGAACAGATGCTCAACATCACTCATTATTAGATAAATGCAAATCAAAACTACAATGAGATATCACCTCACAGCAGTCAGAATGGCCATCATCAAAAAATCTACAAACAATAAATGCTGGAGAGGGTGTGGAAAAAAACGGAACCCTCTTGCTTTGCTGGTGGGAATGTAAACTGATACAGCCACTATGGAAGACAGTATGGAGATTCCTTTAAAAACTAGGAATAAAACCACCGTATGACCCAGCAATCCCACTCCTAGGCATATACCCTGAGGAAACCAAAATTGAAAAACACACATGTAGCCCAATGTTCATTGCAACACTATTTACAGTAGTTAGAACATGAAAGCAACCTAGATGTCCATCGACAGATGAATGGATAAAGAAGCTGTGGTACATATATACAATGGAATACTACTCAGCCATAAAAAAGAATGCATTTGAGTCAGTTCTAATGAGATGGATGAACCTAGAGCCTCTTATACAGAGTGAAATAAGTCAGAAAGAGAAAGATAAATATTGTATATGGAATCTAAAAAGATGATACTGATGAATTTATTTTCAGGGCAGCAATGGAAAAACAGACATAGAGAATAGACCAATGGACATAGGGGGAGGGGAGGAGGGAGAGGATGAGATGTACGGAGAGAGTACCGTGGAAGTTTATAACACCATATGTAAAATAGGTAGCCAACGGGAATTTGCTGTATCACTCAGGGAACTCAAACAGGGGCTCTGTGACAATCTAGAAGGGTAGGATGGGGAGGGAGATGGGAGGGAGGTTCAGGAGGCAGGGGACATGGGTGTACCTATGGCTGATCCTTGCTGATGTATGACAGAAAGCCACAAAATTCTGTAGGGCAATTATCCTTCAATTAAAAAAAAAAAGGACATCATGATATTTCTTCATACTAGTCTGTGTTAAGCATTAACATAGAGAGTTTGTGTAAGTGCAGAGCAGAGTGCACTCAATCAATAGATGCAAGCTGGGAATAGGAGTCATAATTATAGTGATATTAGTTCCAGCAGTGGTAATACTAAGGGATCCATGAAGCCAAAATGGTTAACCCTCAATGACTAGGCTCTCTGACTCTAGGTTGGTCAGCTGTTCTAAGTGAGGAGGGCTGTGAGGGCACTTCCCTGACTCACAGGGCTTTTGCAGATAATGTTGAAATAAGTGTTCTTTTGGTTTCCTGGCCGTTTTGAATTCCTGATATACTGATTATTTTTTTCTCTGAGGTTTATGGAGGCTGAAGGGAGGCCAGGCAGTAGTATTTTTTTTTCCAGTTTTGCTGTTATATAAAATTAATTTGCTCCTTTTCTTTCTTCTTTTTAAAATTCATATCAAAATAAATGGTTGAATTTTGAATTTGTTTCAACTAAATGAGATTACCTTGTTGGGTTCAAAACTACACTTCAAGAGATGCAGAGTAATGGACCTTACTGGAATATAAGGTTTATTTACTATTATCAGATCAGGCCCATTAGGAGCACCAATAATTCTACCATTTTTCTGAGCCTCTGCGTAACTAGGGGGAAATTAGGCTGGACTTTTGCTCTTTTTATACTGAGACTTGCTGTCGAGATCAACCTGAAAAATCAGGATTAATTGTTTTAATGATTAGCGTTGGTGTCTATAAATAAGTGGTCACATATTGCATATGGTCACAAGCATCTGAAGGTAGTGATTTCTGATTTCTTCAATGATTTTCCTGATACCACTTGTCTGGCAGAAGCAGCAAGGGCATTCCTCACTCTGTTTACTCTTCTTGGATGCTGGGGGAGTGGGGGTGCTGCTTTTCCCAGCCTTCCTTGCTGTTATGCTGTGGGTCTACGACTGGCTTCTATCCAGTAAAATGCAGGGGGCGCAATGGAAGCCACCTTCAGTGTGGGTCCTGAAACGTCCTCCAAAAATCCTCCAGCTCTCTCTTCCCTTGGATGCCATGTGTTCTAGATGAAGAAATTAAGATCTCTGGGTCCCCCTTTGGAGAGAAGCTGTTAAGGGACAGTCCGAGACCCCGGACAATGTTATAAGTGATGAATAAAACTTCACTGTATTGAGCCTATTCTGTCTTCTCTAAAACAAACCTACATTTTAACACAGAAATCCCCAAAGTATCCCATAAGATGGTCAGTGTCATATCACATTAACCAAATGATTTGGTTTAAATACTCTGCTTTATTAATATAACTAGAATCAGGTGTTCATGCAACATGTATCCTTATGTGTCACATGTAGCATCACTTGGATATTTACCTTTACATTCTTTTCACACCAAAATGAAAGAGGAATTCCTGTTTACTCATGCCAGGGCTGTGACATCCTTCCTCAAAGCTCACTTTCCTCCCCATGGCTTCTCTCTAACCTGTGTGCCTTGGTTCTTCACTTGGAGCCAAGTGTGACATTCAAAAGAGATAAATGCATGAAGAACAGTATAAACTATGAGATATCTTCCACTGAATGTGTTATGATAGTCTTTCCCCCTTTTTGGGAAAAAAAAAAGTTTGGTAACCAAATTACTAAATGCATTAGGGTAAACAAATGCATTAATGAGAGATTGTTGTTGCTGCTCAGTCACTAAGTCATGTCTGACTCTTTGCAACCCCATGGACCCCATGGACTGCAGCATGCCAGGCTTCCCTGTTCTTCACTATCTCCTGGAGTTTATTCAAACTCCTGTCCATTGAGTCAGTGATGCTATCCAACCATTTCATCCTCTGTTGACTCCTTTTCTTCCTGCCCTCAATCTTTCCCAGCATCAAGGTCTTTTCCAATGAGTCAGCTCTTCGCCACCTGAGCACAAAGCATTGAAGCATATAGTAATGAGAGATTACTATTTCTTTGACTAAGAATCCAGAAGTGCTTAGCACCTTACAAGCTATCACATTTATATTATGAAATCTTTTTTTTCTCTAATAGTTTAAGTAACTTAAGGTCCAGGTTGCTTTGTGTGTGTGTTTTTTGTTGTTGTTGTTGTTGTGTTTAGGGTTTTTTTTAAGTTATCTCAAGTGCTGAGAGCTGGATCAATTTTACTCAATTCATAGCAAATTATTACCAGTCCACATAAGGCCTCTTTCTAGTTTTACATCATTTTATTTTTACCCATTCATCTCTATTCACCCCCAGATAATCATCCACAAATGCATCTGATATGTCTTTAAATGTGAATGTATCCTTATGAAATATGCGTTGTGGTGTGTGTGTGTGTGTGTGTGTGTGTGTGTGTGTAAAATCTTTGTTTCTTCTCCACGAGTATTAAGTGACATTGTACAAAGTCTGATGTAAAAGTCTGGGCTAGTTTCTAGAATGTCAAATAGGCCACTTTCTCCACAGACTCTCAGATAATGTGCTGATAATTAGACTGTACAACTTTATTACATTTATATGGTTTTCAATGCCCTTTGAAATGTGATTAGTTCTTTTAAGGTTCATGGACCCATATGACACTTAGCTTATAAATAATTAAATCCAATTAATACTCCAGACTGAACCAAACCTAATTTATTTCAAGTTCTGGTTCTTAGCAGAGGAGGCCTTGGTTCACTACTTTTGAAATAATTCCATTTTCCCTTCAATTCATATGAGTAATAAAATACAGATGACATGAAAGGGGAAGTGATGCATATAGAGTGTATATTAAAATATGGTATTTTATTAATTTGAAGAAACTCCAAATTCCAGAAAAGTAGAGAGAATAATAAACTATAAACCTTTAAATTTCTTTTTTGAAAAATAACATATTCAATATATATAAAAAGGCATTAAAAGAATATGAAGAGCATCACTGTGTCTGTTTCTTGGTTCAATCTTACAAACAGTTGAAGGCGCACCTTCCTGACCGCATTCCCCTCTGTTTTTCTTCTGCCAAAACACCATCATCCTGAATTTCATATCTATCATTCTCAGGTAAGTCTTCATGCTTTTACTAGTTATATGTGCATCCAAAACAGTTGTATCATTTTGCAGATTTTAAACTTTATATAATCAACATCATACTCTAAGTATCCTTTTGTAACTTACTTTTTATTTTAAGTTTTTGGAGTTTTTTTTCTTGTTAATATGTGCAGTTGTAATTCATTCAAATACCAGTGCCATCTGTTTTATTACATGACTAAAGTTATTTTTTCTCTGACAAACAATACTGATGTGAACATTCTTTAACATGTCCTGTTATGTATACATAAGAACATTTCTTGAGAGTTGATGCTTGGGAGTGAAGGGATTACAGCATCTGGTGCCCCCTCCCTTAGGCCTGCTTGGACTTCTTGCTCACCCTGTTTCTGGTACAGCTCTCTCTTCTGTCTCTTGCAGCCACATGGACAAGTATCCTGATGAAGGCAGGCATTGTGTTGGTGGTTGAGCATATGGAAGGTGACACTCTCTCTGGTTCCCCTTGGCTGCCACAGTTCCGCTGACTCCATCTCTAACTCTGGCACCCAGGCTCTTGATGCAGCCTCTGGAAGACCAGTTGACAGCCCTTTTGTGCAAGACCCCTGAATCACAGCCAATCGGCAGCATCTTGGCACTGCACTGACCTCTTTCTACTCATTGTCTCACTCCCTCTGGGTGTACCCTAACTCCACTGGGATACCTCTGGCCCTTGAAGCCTTCTTGATGGCTGCAGGATGTGGCATTTATCACTTTGCTCTGGGAAGAAGGAATCCTGTGATTGTAAGAATGCCTTTCTCCAGAGTCTGCCAGGACCAGAATGCCACATCCTGCAGCCATCAAGAAGGCTTCAAGGGCCAGAGTTGTCCCAGCAGCAGTAAGTAATAAGTCACCAGCAATAACATGTATTGACATCACACACCCCTCGGTGTATGGTAGACTGAGAAAAACACAACATGACTTCTGGGATATTCTTGCCCCAAATGCATTAGCTCAATCTGATCAAGAAAACACCAGTCAAACTCAAAATTGAGGGACATATTACAAAATAACTTACCAGTACTTTTCAAGTATATCAAAGTCATAAAAATCAAGAAAAGATAGAGAAAATGTCACAGATGGAGGAGACTAAGTAGATATGGTTACTAAATGCAATATATCACAACAAACTGTGGAAAATTCTTAAAGAGATGGGAATACCAGACCACCTGACCTGCTTCTTGAGAAATCTGTATGCAGGTCAGGAAGAAACAGTTAGAACTGGACATGGAACAACAGACTGGTTCCAAATAGGGAAAGGAGTATGTCAAGGCTGTATATTGTCACCCTGCTTATTTAACTTATATGCAGAGTACATCATGAGAAACGCTGGGCTGGAGGAAGCACAACCTGGAATCAAGATTGCTGGGAGAAATATCAATAACCTCAGATATGCAGATGACACCACCCTTATGGCAGAAAGCAAAGAAGAACCAAAGAGCCTCTTGATGAAAGTGAAAGAAGAGAGTGAAAAAGTTGGCTTAAAACTCATCATTCAGAAAACTAAGATCATGGCATCTGGTTCCATCAATTCATGGCAAATAGATGGGGAAACAGTGGAAACAGTGACAGACTTTATTTTTCTGGGCTCCAAAACCACTGCAGATGGTGACTGCAGCCATGAAATTAAAAGACGCTTGCTCCTTAGAAGAAAAGCTATGACCAACCTAGACAGCATATTAAAAAGCAGGGACATTACCTTGCCAACAAAGGTCCATCTAGTTAAGGCTATTGTTTTTCCAGTGGTCATGTATGAATGTGAGAGTTGGACTATAAAGAAAGCTGAGCACTGAAGAATTGATGCTTTTGAACTGTGGTGTTGGAGAAGAATCTTGAGAGTCCCTTGGACTGCAAGGAGATCCAACCAGTCCATCCTAAAGGAGATCAGTCCTGAATATTCACTGGAAGGACTGATGCTGAAGCTGAAACTCCAATACTTCGGCCATCTGATGTGAAGAACTAACTCATTTGAAAAGACCCTCATGCTGGGAAAGATTGAAGGCAGAAGAAGAAGGGGACGACAGAGGATGAGATGGTTGGATGGCATCACCAACTCAATGAACATGAGCTTTAGTAAACTCCGGGAGTTGGTGATGGACAGGGAGGCCTGGCATACTGCAGTCCATGGGTTCGCAAAGAGTTGGACATGACTGAATGACTGAACTGAACTGAAATGTGATATGGGCTACTAGACTGAATCCCAAGACAGAAAGACATTCCTGGGAAAACTAGTAAAATTGTCCGTAAGTCTATACCTTTTTAGGTATTGCACTAATGTTCAATTCTAGGTTTTGATAATTATACTGTAGTGATGTAAATTGTTAGCAGTAGGAAAGCTGAGTGAAGATTATGCTGGAACTCTGTCTATTTTTACAACTTTTCTGCAATCCATGATTATTCCAAAGTAAAAGTTAAAAAGAAATCTAGGCCTCATGCCTTTGGAGGGGTCAATTTTTGATCATTGACACAATTTTAAAAATTTGTTATTAGTCTACTTAGGATTTATAATCTTTCTCTAGACAGTTTTTTTTTTTGAAAAAAAGTTCCCTTTCAAGTGTGTTTTCAGGATTATTGGCATCATAGTCATTCATATTATTTCTCAATGTGTTTTGAAATCTACGTTGAATTTATAGTTAGGTCACCCTTTTCCAAGTGACTTAGATGGTAAAGAGTCCACCTGCAATGCAGGAGACCTGGGTTTGATACTTGGGTCGGGAAGATCCCTTGGAAGAGGAAATGGTAACCCACTTCAGTATTCTCGTCTGGAGAATTCCATGGACAGAGGAGCCTGGTGGGCTACAGTCCTTGGGGTCACAAACGATCAGACACAACTGAGTGACTAAGCATGCACGCACACATCCTTTTCATTAATTCATTTATGATACAATATTCATTTATGATTTTTCTTGTTCTGTTTACTTCTTTGATCAAGACTGCAAGAGGTTTATCTTTTTATTAGCCTTTCAAAGAATCTCTTGGTTTTGTTGGTCATTTTATTGTATGTTTTATATTTTTAGTAATTTCTGATTTTATTTTAATTTTCTTTTCTTTTTTTGTGTTCATTCTATTACCCTTTTTCTACATTCTTAAACACTTTGCTTATTAATTTACCACCTCTCTTTTTTCCCAATGTAAACCATTATATAGTACAGTATTTCTTCTAGTTCTGTTTGACTATATCACTCAAGTTTTTGTAAGGTTGCCTTTTATTTTTAAATATATGAAATTATTATTTTATTACTATTAATACTAATTTTATGTTATTAAAACATGGGAATTCTTGTAGTCTAAATAATATCACTGTCAAAAATAATATCACTGTTATGAGATTCACAGTATAATTTTAATAAATATTGTCCATATACTCTTCAGTCTTCCCTCCAAAACAGTTACTGGTTGACTGAAAATAATGTTTCAAAATAGAATATATATAACTGACTGATCTAAGATTTCAGATCAGTTCACCCTCCCCATATCTTCCCAGCAGTTTTGTATACTTAGGAGAGCTGAAGCACACCTTTAGGTTGATTTGTAATTCAGCTCATCATCTTTAGACAAATTACAACCAATAAAAGTTTTCAAATTAGCATCTCCTCTCTGGCACTTGCAGGTATCAATGACATTTGTGTGTGGAGAGAGGTTATGGAGATTTGCGACGGTGCTGAAGAGCATAGGTCCAGAATCAGTGCTTATTATTGCTGGTGTTAAAGTATGACAAGTAATATCCTGGTGAATTTATATATTCCCACTATTTGAAACACTGTGCTAAGCTGGAATCTGAAGACAAGGTCAGGAAAGTCACTCTTTAACATGGGACCTAATGAGGTTTCATATACAAGGGAAGGGAGTTTTTGTAACATATCCTGTTTTGTGGTTTGGAATGCTCTTTTCTATGACCCCAAAAATGGTAGAAGAAATAGCCCGAAGTCATACAGACTAAAAAGTGAATCTGAGCAGTAGTTATTCATCATTGCCATGTTAGTTAAGGCTGTGCAGACACATGTAACCAATGGGAGAGACAGATAGATATCTATATCTATAGTTTAACTATGTGTCATTGCTCAGTCGTGTCTGACTCTTTGTGACCCCATGGACTGTAGCCTACGAGCCTCCTCTGTCCACAGGATTTTAGTTTAACTATAGCTGTATATACATAGTTATATCTGCAGGGTGGGCTGGCAAGCTGGAGACCCTGGAAAGAGCCAATGCTGTACTTCAAGTGTGAAGGTTATCTGCTGGAAGAATTCCTTTTTTGCTCAGAGGAGATCAGTCTTTATTCTATTTGAGCCTTCCACTAACTGGATAAGGCTTACCCACATCATGGAGGACAAGCTGCTTTTCTTAAAGTCCACAGATTTAAATGTAAATCTCATGCAAAACACCATCACAAAATAATGTTTGATCAACCATCAAACACTGTGGTCCAGCCAAGCTGACACATAACATTAGCCATCACCCTACCCGAAGAGTCCAGGTCTGTCATGAGTGGCTAATAGTATTTTGGTCCCTGAGAGAGAAGGTGCTCAAAAGGAAAAGTGCCCTAATTTTGATTCCCAACTGAATTTCTTCTTAGCTTTTTGATCTTTGGGCAGTTTAGTTAACCTCCTGGAGTTTCAGATTCTTTCTATAACTAAATAATAGGGTTGTGAGAATTAAATGATGTAATGCTCTGTAACAACTAACAGTCCCTTTGTAGTTGCTCAAAAATTGTTCATTTCTCTGTTTCCTGAGGAAGGAGCGTTCTCCATCTGCTTCCTTAGCCTGAGCCAATGTGAAATGACCAACACCCTGGGCTCTGATACCCTGATCACAAAGCCACATTCTGATTACTAAGTCCATTTTCCAAATATGTGGACAGAAGAATTCTTGTTGGAAAGGATTGTCCCATTGTTCATGAATACAATGGCACTCTTATTCAAAAATCATTACCTGAGTCAGAAGTTGCTGGTAAGAAAGAAATCTACTCTAAGAAGCTCATAAAAAGTGGGTTTGATATCAAGACTGAGAGGAATGTCATGGAGACTTAACTGCAAGATATAACCTATCCTCACTGGGAATCATAATATGAGTTACCTGCCCCATCTCTCTCTGAGGAGATAGAGCCATATTCATTTCTTTTGGGCTTCCTTTGCTGTATTCTAAACATATGCTCTCCTGTAAATTGGGGCCATGTGTGGCACTTATAGACTCTCTGACCCACCCTCTAAATAACCTTTCAGATAGTTGCATGCACGTGGCATCTGACCAGCCCACTCTTTATGTTTCTTAGGTCAAATTCAGAGAGTCTGATTGATTGCTGGCCAGCTCCTTTTGTCACATGGTCCAATCAGCTGTGGCTAAGTCTCTAGCACAGTTGCCTGGCTGGTCAGTTAAGGCACCTCAAAGAACTGTGCCTGCCTTCTGCTCCTGCATCCCCAGCTTAGCTTGCCTTTACCTCCCAGCTGTCCTCCAGACTTGCACAGGCTGTTTTCTCCCCAAGTGAGAGATGCCAATGCTCCTATAGGCCTTTCTGTCCCAGGCAGCCATCTGTCTGGCCATTGGAAGAGCTTACCCATTTCATTATGTGGCTCCCAATAGACAGTTAGAATCCCTGGCATTGACTGGACATCTCTTGTCCTGCTTTTATACCCTTGTCTCCAGTCTCAGGGTCTTCCCTGGTCTTTGCCCTCTTCACAGACCTGCAGATTTTGTCTGTATGCACATTCCCCTTACGTGATCTTAGATTTCCTCCCTCGGTATGCATGTGGCCCAGTAGTTTACTTCATGCCAGGATTAGCCAACACATACGTAACATTGGCTTTCTGAACTTGCAGAGTTGAGAGGCACACCCTGACATGGCTGGATCCCTAAGACATGTGGAGTGTCCTAAGATGACAAGCCTAATGCAGTTGGTCTGTCTTCCTGGCTACAGAGCTACCAACTGCAAGTGGCAGCAAGGGATCACAGTGAAAAGAGCCAGCACGGGAGTTAGCAAGCCTGGATTTGAATCCTGGCTCTTACATCTACTCACCATGGGACCTTGGTCAAGTTTCAGAGACTTAGTTCTATAAGATAATAATTATTATAATATTTAAGGCATAGGGTTGCTAGAAAAACTATTTGAGATGGGTGCAAAGTAATTAGCCACAAATAAAGGAATGGGAATAGTTATTTTTAATCATATTTATCAGTGTTAATAGAACATTTCCTAGTCCCCAGGAAATGGTTAAAGAGGAGGCATTGTTACAGCCCACAGGCAACTCCTCATTCCTGAAATAGGCTTTTCTCTCCACTCCATCACTCCTGCAAGGTCACTGCCATATGGGGGTGGTGAAGAAATGATGGATGTATTTATAGCAGTTAGGGAAACCATATTTTGGGTTTCAAGAACTTCCCGCACCTAACCCCCTCTCCTGTAATAAAGGTTTAAAATCCTTTCCTTGCAGCTTACCTTACTTTTTTTCTTAAACCTCAGCAGCAATGTCACATTGAGGTCTCTCTTTGAGCAAACACCACTGGACTAAACCATATTTCTTACTGAATTTTGGTTGGAGTGAAAATTACTTCTAAGCCATTTTTTCCTTTAGCCAAGAAGTATGCAGTAATTAAAGCACTATATGTAAACAGGAACAAGAAGTAATTTATAGCTTATGTGTGATTGTTTCATTCTTTCATGAACTTACATATTTATGTATTTGAATAAAACCTATGAATACTAACTGGCTCTTTATTCCAACAAACGAGACTGATGGGGAGTGAATTGAAGAAGGAAAATGTGGAGCACGTAATTGAAGAATAAGATGGAATGATGGACTTGAGATGCATGTCTGAATCATTTTGTAACTCTAAATACAACACTTCATGCTCTGATTCTCCACCTGGAAGATTATGGTAATATAACTATCTGGAAAGTATGGCATAAGAGTTTAGTTTTTAAAAAGCGAGAACATCAAAAGGATTCTGGGGCTTTTGGATCCAAACTGGCAAACATTCAATACAAGGGTATGGGAAATTAGAATCCTTGTTTAGCTTGAAATATTTTATCCTTGGTCAACAGAGTTTGCAATATTTGAAGATGCGGCTTTAAATCTAGGGTATCAACAGAGTAATAGTATTCATACATTGTTTAGCCAAAGAAACAGATGAATGGGCAACTCTCCGAAGACAAAACACATTTGACCAAGAAACACATAAAATGATCAACATCTTCACTAATAAAATTGTATAAGAATTGCAAGCTAAACAATAATGTAACTTTTTTTCACTTTCAAATTGGAAAAAAGTTAAACACTCTGCTGATACAAATCCAGCTTTGGGGAGGACTGGGGAAATGCACACAATATCGGTGATAGTACAAGTGAGTACAGGAATTTTGAGAGCAATCTGATAGTAATTTTCAATCCGTGTGCCCTTTGGCCAGGAAATTCTACTTCAAGGAACCTGTCCTACCTAAATATTCATATATGACAGTCTTTACAACAACATCAGTAGTTGTAATGGACTGAAAAGGGAACATAAACATCCGTTAGTAGAAAGTGATTCAATCACTTACAGTAATCCATATTACCATATGCCACTGTGGAAAAGAATGAAGTAAATCCACAGATACTGACTGGGGTAGGAAGAGGGCCTGTACATGAAATACTGTCATAAAAACAAGTTGTAGAGCACTTGTTTGGTGGCTCAGAGGTAAAGAATCTACCTGCCAATGCAAGAGACACAGGTTTGACCCCTGATCTGGGAAGATCCCACATGCCACAGGGCAGCTATGCCCAAGTGGCACAACTGCTGAGCCTGTGCCCTAGAGCATAGGAGCCACAACTACTGAGCCCATATCAGTAAGTGGTAATCCCCCTCTCTAGAAATAAATGGTACACATATTTTTCTGTATCACCTTGCAGTCTTTTAAAAATAAATCCTTAAAAATTAGAATTATAGACGTGGTACGCTTACTCCTTGGAAGGAAAGTTATGACCAACCTTTAGATAGCATATTAAAAAGCAGAGACATTACTTTGCGAACAAAGGTCCGTCTAGTCAAGGCTATGGTTTTTCCAATGGTCATGTATGGATGTGAGAGTTGGACTGTGAAGAAAGCTAAGTGCTGAAAAATTGATGCTTTTGAACTATGGTGTTGGAGAAGACTCTTGAGAGTCCCTTGGACTGCAAGGAGATCCAACCAGTCCATCCTAACGCAATCAGTCCTGGGTGTTCATTGGAAGGACTGATGCTGAAGCTGAAACTCCAGTACTTTGTCTACCTGATGAGAAGAGCTGACTCATTGGAAAAGACCCTGATGCTGGGAGGGATTGGGGGCAGGAGGAGAAGGGGACGACAGAGGATGAGATGGCTGGATGGCATCACCGACTCAATGGGCATGAGTTTGAGTAAACTCCGGGAGTTGGTGATGGACAGGGGGGCCTGGCGTGCTGCGGTTCATGGGGTCGCAAAGAGTCAGACACGACTGAGCGACTGAACTGAACTGAACTGAATAATACACTGATTTCTATTTATGTACTGATTTAAAAAATTGTTTTAAAATTTATTTTACTGCTCTGGGTCTTAGGTGCAGCACACATGATCTTCGATCTTTATTGTAGCATGCAGGATCTAGTTCCCTGACCAAGGGTCCAGCCTGGGCTCCCTGCATTGAAACACAAAGTCTTAGCCACTGGACCACCAAGGAAATCCCTTATGTACTGATTTTTAACTTAATGTTTTATTATGAGCGCTTCTCTACATTATTTGGCATAACTTTAATAGTTATAGAATATGCCACATTATGGATATACCAATAGTTATTTAATAATGAACATTTGATAGTTTCTATTTTTTGCTATTGTAAATAATATGTATGCATGCATATAAAATATGTTTCGTTATATCTCTTGATTGCTTCTTCAGGATAAATTTCTAAAAGGAGGAGGAGTGCAATCTTGGCTCGCCACATGTTGCCAAGTTGGTTCCTAGAAATACTAAATTCGTTTGCAGTTTTACCAGAAGGAGATCAAAATGAATGAGCTTCCCAGGTAGCTCAGTGGTAAAGACTCTGTCTGCTAATGTAGGAGATGCATGGGACATGGGTTCGACTGCTCGGCTGGGAAGATCCCCTGGAGGAGGGTGGCAACCCACTCCAGTACTCTTGCTGGGAAAATCCCATGAACAGAGGACCCTGGCGGCCTAGAGTCCATGAGGTCACAAAGAGTCAAACTCGACTGAGCACCTGTGTTGAAACTTCAACCATCCCACTGTGGCCAGTAGCTTAGATTCTACTTTAAATAGAAAATAAAAAGAAGCGAAAATAATAAGAAGGAATCTATTTAACAGGCAAAATTTTTTTCCTTTTTAAAATTTGATTGTTATTATAGTTGGAAAAATTAAAATATATTTTTTACTTCCATTTGTAGTTTAAAAAAGAACATTTCCCTCCATAAAAATTATAATTTTTAATATTATATCAATATTTGTTTCATAGTTAAATTGCACCATTGTCTGAAAAATGGCTTTTCTGGTTTTGTTTAAAACAAAATCCAAATACTTGTAAATCTATGGCTGATTCATATCAATGTATGACTAAATAAATAAATAAATAAATAAGAATGAAAAAAATAAATAAATAAAAAAAAATAAAAAATAAAACAAAATCCAACCCAAGACCAGACATTGAACCTGAATATTATGTCTCTTAAGATTCTTTTAATCTACAGTTCCTTTATTTCTCTTTCTTTTTCCCTCTTGTTTTCTTCCTTTCTCACTCTCTCTTTTCTTTTCTTTGAAGAGATTTGGTCAGTTGTCTATAGAATGTTTTATTTTTCCATATTTGTCTTATTTCCCTGCAGTGTTGTTCACTTTGATCCTCTATTCCTTGTGTTTTCTGTAAATGAGGAGCTGGAACTAAAGGCATGAGATTTAAGTTAAACATTTTTGGAAAGAATACATCACAAGTGTTGTATATTTCTTATTGCATCATATTAACAGTCTGACCAATAACATCTTGTGGTCAGTCATTAGGAATGTTAAGGTTGACCCCTGATAACAGTAGCAGCAACCTTCTCCCTCCATTTCCCCTTTGCA
Source organism: Cervus canadensis (assembly GCF_019320065.1). Classification (NCBI taxonomy): domain Eukaryota; kingdom Metazoa; phylum Chordata; class Mammalia; order Artiodactyla; family Cervidae; genus Cervus; species Cervus canadensis. The sequence goes on from NC_057392.1 coordinate 44,043,047, forward strand.
ACTGCACAGTAATCTGTATGGTGCCCTTGAGCACCGGAGGAGTACTATTCTATTAAATAGAGCTTTCTCTCATCAACTGGGACCACTTGTTTATTCTGAAATGCAATGACTAGGAAGGTAAGATATTTCATTTTTTTCCCTTTAATTACCCCTTAAATATTTGTTTGCCACTTACAATAGTTCTTTGGTGAATGATCTTTTTAGTGCCTTGCCTATTTGCAATGAAAATGTTCCTAATTCTCTTGGCATACACTTTCCTCAGTTTGTTGTCTGGTTCTTAATTTTATTTGCTTTCAGGTACACATTTTATATTTTTATTTAATTTGTTCTCTTAATCTTTTTTCTTTGTGGTTTCTTCATTGTTTTCATGCTTAGAAATTCTTTTCTATCCCAAAGCCAGATCATCTTTATCTTCCTATAGCGGCTTTAATAGTTGACTTTTTTAAAAAGCTATAAAATATGCTTATCTTTTAAAGCACCATTAAAAACAAAATTTTAGGATGCATTTATTTTACTATTCCTCTGCTTAAAATCATTCAGTGCCTGCAGGATAAAAGTCAAACCTGGCAACTTGGCATATCAGTTCTTTGGAATCTGGCCTTTCCTTTGGCTTTATTTCCCATCTACATTTTAACAAGAGAAGGCCACTTGCAGTTCCTTGAATTGTTAATGCTGTTCTATGTGTCTATGCCTTTACAAATATGGAGTCCCTTCTCCATGACCCACCACAGCTTGCCTGATTAATTTCTCTTCTTCCTCTTTATCACCTCTTTCTGTAAAATGTTTTCTGTGTTTCCCTGCAGCTTAGTCACCCCTTTGTGATCCTCCAGAGCCTCTTGGTCATATTTTTATTGACTTTTATCTTATTGGATTATCATTGTCTTTATAAATATTTCTCTCCCCATCCTAACTGTGAGGGCCTTAAAGGGGAGGACTGTATTGTATTTATCATTGTGACTGCCAGCACACAGAGGGCACACAATTTGTTGAATGTGTGAAAGGTTAATGAAAATACAGTTTTGGACAATAAACCAGATAACAGTTTGCAAAATTGTTGGAAACCACCTTTGCAGTGGTGAAAATGTCATTTCAGAATTTCCAAGATGTAAGATGCTTCCCCACCTCTGTTTCTAAGAAATAGAGCTATCAAAGACTTCACTAACCTAAAAGAAAAATAACTTCATATAAATATGACATGATGTGCAGTGTTAGTGACAAAGAAATGATGTCATAGTGGCAAAGCTACTACACAACTGCAATGCTGGGCAATCCTTGCCCTCTGGCTTCCCTAGCCTTTCTGTCCTGCAGTTCTTTATTCCTGGGTCTGCAGTGCTGCCATGTAAGACTCAGACACACTACCCCCAAATGCAAATCTTCACTTCCTTCCCCACCAGGTCTACCCGGAGCCTTGAGGTATGAGGGACTCCCTTAGATGGCTGGCTGCATGGAGGGTCAGCACTGTTTTTCTGTCCCTCATTAACAGTTTAAAAAAAAAGAACCCAGGCCTCCCATGGAACTGGCTCATAAAGCAATAGAGCAGTCTCAAACTAGGGCATGTAAAATGTTTAAAGATATGTGATGATGACAGTACTAGAGATAATATTGATTTCTATACTATGAAAAAGTAATGGAATCCAACAGTGCTATCCAATAGAAATAGAATGCAAGACATATAATTTTAAATATTTAGTAGCCATCTTTAAGGAAAAGAAAAGTAAAATTAACTATGATAACATATTTTAACCCACATATTAGCATACTATGATTTCATTGCATGTAAATTTTAAAGTTCTACATTGCTTCAATTTTAAAATAAAAACTTAAATTTAACTAAAGTTAAGTAAAATGAAAATGGTTAAAATTGGTACATTTAGTATTGATACAGTACTATTGATACTATCTAATCCATTCTCCATATTCAAATATTATTGGTTGTTCAAATAATGTTCTTCATGGCTATTTCTTCCCACAGTCCAGAATCTAATTTAGAATCATATATTGCATTTAGTTGTCATGTTTCTTTAGTTTCTTTGAAACTGGAAAATAGTCTCAGCCTTTCAAGACATTGAGATTTTTGAAGTGCATGGGCCAGTTGCTACGAAGAATGTCCTTTAATTTGGGTTTGATGTTTCCATATGATTATTTTCACGTGTTGCACTTTTGGTAATCATCCCGCAGAAAATCTGTGTGTCTGCTGTAGACACAGGGACTCCCTTCCAGAATCTGCCTCAAGGGAGGACTTGTTGAATTTTATGGACTAAATGTTTGTCTCCCCTTGTTGAAGACCTACCCCACATGTGATGGTATTAGGAGATGATGCATTTAGGTTTAGTTAAAGTCATGAGAGTGGTGCTCCTATGGTGGGATTATTATTCTTATAAGAAAAGAAATAGACACCAGAGCTCACTCTCTTACTATATGAGGATATTCTAAGACAAGAGAACTTGTCATGTACCTGCAGGGAGAGTGGTCAGAAGATAGGCTGTAGCTAATAGATGATCTATTGTCAGCCTCCGTTTCAGAGAACAATCTTGTGTGATGTCATGTCCATCTCGAGAAGTCCACATATGGTGACTTGTGAGGCAAGGATATCAAAGCCTGGCCATCTGATCTGACACAGGACACTATAATAGGTGGTACCTGTTCCAGAACTCCTGCTAGACTGACTGAGCACTCCTTTGTTAGATTTGCATCACAGTTCAACTTATTCCTCTGCCAATACTGTTTCTTTCTCTGCCCTTCACAGGCGTTGGTCCCTAATAAACATTTCATACCCCAAACTCTACTTAGTGCCTACTTTCAAAGAACCCAACCCATGATGATAACAGAAATGGGATAATGAAAAAAAAAAAGGCAATAATAAAGAGTGTTTGAAATGGAATCATTTACCACCTGGCTGGGGATATTAATAGATGGAAAATTTGACAGTACCACTTGTTAAAGTCTTTAGCAGGGGTAAGTTGAGAGGTATATAGGTGGAAGGGAATATATATGAGCAGATACAATGTATGAGACATTCAAGATATATGGAGAAAAGAAAAGCTATGAGGGTAGTACATTGGATGACTCTTGCTGATTGCCATTGAGGTTCTACATAGAAATATAATATATAGCTAAAGTTGAATAACAGGCGATTGAAAACCAGGTATGAAAGTTAGAGGACCACTTTGATTACATATATAAAAAGAGAAAAATCTCATCTCTAACAAGACTGCAGAGAAAGCCCAGGAGAAAGCCAAGTGTTTAAGAAGTTAAAAGCCAATAAAGGCAGGACTGCTTTGCCAAGGTCAGATTCCTGGTCAGGAAACACTGGTTGGGAAACAGCACACAGGGTCATACGTGTAGAGGACCCCAAAGTTTTTGCAGCCCTATCCCACTCCTGTCTCTTCTGAACCTTTTGAGCCTGCGTAAGCGGCTGTGCGCCAACCCTCCACATTACGTGTTGGTAACTGACCCTCAAAGGCAGTATGTGCTCTTGGGCTATCCTATTGGTCACCAGGCCTATGAAGAGGCTTCAGCGAAGGTGTAGCCCAGCTGAGGACATGGTGAACCTAGGAAGGAAGGAAAGGAGCTATACACCAAGGGAGCTGCAAGATCCAGCCAACAGTTATCAGAAGGAGCGGGGCAGTCTATTTGTGACTGGGTTCTAAGGCTGCTTAATCTAAGGGGTCAGAGTATAAAATTGGATAGAGAAGAGTTAGACTTGGGAGTACCTTCCTGAGATTCAGGATTTAACACACAGCAAGAGCCCAGGATGCCAGGAGGTGAGCATTCAGCCCTTGGATGGCTCCTTCAAGTGTGGTTCACACAGGGCAGTTGAAACGCCGGAATGGCGGGAGAGGACGGAATGGAAAGCGGAAGTGAGCACACTGGAATGGTTACACTATGTGTGACTGCAAGAGTTGCCAGATGATATCTTCTTGGAAAGGCCCAGAAGAATGAGCTGTGGGGCACTGTTCAGAGGCTCAGCAGATCTCTCTCTGTCAGCCAGGCTTGATGGCAGCAGAAGTCATAATAGAATTTGGTTCCGTGATACTACAAGACCCTGAGCAAATAGAGGCCAAGTGTTGATGTTTAATAGCCAAATGCCAGGGTGAGACTGTGATGACTATAATGGTCTGCAAAGCTAGAGTGGCAGGCTGCTGGCCTGACTGCAAAGAATTATGCTGCTGCTAAGTCACTTCAGTCATGTCCGACTCTGTGCGACCCCATAAACGGCAGCCCACCAGGCTCCTCCGTCCATGGGATGTTCCAGGCAGGAGTACTGGAGTGGGGTGCCATTGCCTTCTCCAGCAAAGAATTATAAAAAATGGTTAATAGAATGTGGCCTTCACTGGGGCAAAATAGATGGGTAGCTGACTAAATACTACTCAGCTTTCACTAATAGAAAACTGGGAGGTTGAGTGTACTCATCCCACAAAAAAACTCATGATTCCTCATCATAACTACCATAATTCCTTGTATCCCTAGTAGAGACAATACACAAGTCTGGGTACCAAGGGGTAGAAGCAGGTTGGCATCTCTTATTATGACTCTTAATGACTCATCAAGGGACCTCATATTTCTTGTCTCCATAACCCTGGGCTCTGAGAGGTTTGAGTTCTTGGTCTCCACATGTTTGGCAGGTGATTACAAGAGTCCTAGGGGATTATGAACTATGGTTGCTCCCTGAGCACTTTGAATTCTTGTGTCCAGGGACCAGGCAAGAAGAGGGTCACTGTCTTGTCAGGGATCACGGAGTGTCAGGAGGAGGTTGGGCGCCTTTTTACACAACTGAGGCAGGGACGAACATGTGTGGAATGGAGGCTTCCCGCCTGGGAGCCTCAGAGTATTGCACTGCCCAACTGTGACTGTAAAACCACGGCTGGAGCAGCGCATGATGACCAGGAGATGAGAATCGGGGTCATGCCACTGTTAAGGCACTGAGGCCAGCAGAGTTGGAAATGGAAGATAAGGACAATTAGAAGGAAAAGTGGAGTGGGATGATGTGATGTATCAGTTGTAGTTTGTCTCCCTTCCTTCCTTCCTCTAAGTTTGCCCTCTGAAAGAGATCCACCATATCCTGGAGAAGTGGGTTGGTTGACAACAAGGTGTTGACTGTGATAGACACAGAGCTAAGATGCCTAGATCTCCCCTCTCCCCACCCCACCAGTGAAGAAAATGCTGCCCATCTTTAGTGAGTGAAGACCCTTCAGCGTCTGCATCAGCTACAAGAGTATGGCCTCATCTGGGGTCACACCCTTCCCAGGGCAGCCTGCTTCTGGTCCCTGAACGAGGTGGGACTGTAAAAGTGGTCATTTTGGCCCACATAGGACACTCTGATAAGCAACACTCACTCCAGAGCTACCCATTGGATCAGAAGAGGCTTTCTTAAGTCTGAATTGTAGTGTAAACTCTTAATCCCATCTCCACTTTGTTTTCCTTCATAGGTGTTAATCGCTAACATACATCTTACACTTCAAACTGGCTCCAAAGAACTCACTTTCTGACAGTGTCCTTTTCAGTGCCTCACATTAGGAAGCAAGCATATAAAGTCACTTGGTGATTTGGTGGCATCTGCCAGGTTTCTCCATTATAAAATTCCTGGTTTTCCCTTTGTTTAGTAGGCAATTTGGGGAGATGTTTTAAGATATATAAATATCTTGTTCCTCATTATACTTCTGTCTACTTAGATTGGGATTGGCATCCATTAATAATTTTCTAAGTCTATCATTCTTTCTGTATTTGTTACTTGGCATTTACTGTAAGGAAAGGCTTTCCTTCCTCATTTATCTATATTTATCATCTATGATTTAAATTTATATCAGTGTGGACTCACAGATTTCCCTGGTAGCTTAGCTGGTAAAGAATCTGCCTGCAATGCAGGAGACCCTGGTTTGACTCCTGGGTCAGGAAGATCCCCTGGAGGAGGGATAGGCCACCCACTCCAGTATTCTTGAGCTTCCCTGGTGGCTCAGTTGGTAAAGAATCCACCTGCAGTGTTCCAGACCTGCATTCAGCCCCTGGGTTGGGACGATCCCCTGGAGGAGGGCACGGCAACCCACTACAGTATTCTTGCCTGGAGAATCCCCATGGACAGAGGAGCCTGGCGGGCTACAATGCATCAGGTCGCAAAGAGTCAGACATGACTAAGCACATAGACTCACAGGTTATTTGTTTCACTGATATTTATTCTACTCAAGGGGAATTATATAAAAAATGACAGCTATTGCTTAGTTTGAGACTATGATATTGTCCCAGATAGGATCAGAGGAAATCCTTCAAGCTGGCTCCTGTATCTTGGATACGTCTCTGTCATTCTTTGACACTTCTTTGTTTTCTGGCATAATATGATCCAGGTGCCTATTGTTCTTTCTGTGCCGTAGACCAGCGATCAACCTTTTCCCCAAAGACTTCTGGTCCCTTTTAGTGGAAATGGCATTTTGTTCTCTTATTTTCAGGTAACTCCATTATTTTTAAGTAACATTAGATAACTCCTTATTTTTAACTCCCTTTCTTGACTTGAGTGACCTGCCCTCCATCCTTCTCCGTGTATTGATTTCTTTGTTCAAGCCTAGAAAAGACAAAAATAATTTCAGATTGCTAGTTAGACTTCAATATTTATATGCCACTTTTTTCTTTGGAGGTAAATTTACATGCAATGAGATGCAAAAATCTTAAGTGTACCATTTAGTGAGTTCTGAATAATTCATACGCCTGTGAAAACCAAATCCCTATCAAGATAACAGAACCTTATCACCACCCCAAAAATGTCCCTCATATCGCTTTCTAGTCAACCCAACCACTAGAGGCAAGCATTTTTCTGATTTTCTTTTCACTATATGTTATTTTTAATTGTTTAGACCCTCATTTAAATGGAAAGATACAGAATGTACTTTTTTAGTATTTGGTTTCTTTTGCTCCACTAATATTTTAAAATTTATTTTTATGACCCAGAGTATGGTATAGCTTAGGGAATAGTGCATGTACACTCAAAAAGAATGTACATCCTGCTGTTTGCCATTATTTCACCTTCATACTTCGAAAGAAATTTTACTGGATATAAAGTTCTAGATGGACAGAGGTTTTTCTTTCAGATTTTATTCCATTAAATTTTGGCTTACACTACAGTCATCAAGACAGTGTGGCAGTGGCACAAAAACAGAAATATAGACCAATGTAACAAGTTATAAAGACCAGAGATTAAACCCAAGCACCTATGGACATCTTACCTTTGACAAAGGAGGCAAGAATATATGAGAAAAAGTAGTCTGTTCAGTAAGCAGTGCTGGGAAAATTGGACAGTTATGTGTAAAAGAATGAAATTAGTACACATCCTAACACCATACATAAAGATAAACTCAAAATGGATTAAAGACCTAAATATAAGACCAGAAACTCTAAAACTCTTAAAGGGAAATATAGGCAGAACTCTCTAGACATAAATCACAGCAAGATCCTCTATAACCCACCTCCTAGAATAATGGAAATAAAAACAAAGGGAATCTAATTAAACTTAAAGATTTTTTTCACAGCAAAGGAAACCATAAACAAGATGAAAAGACAACCCTCAGAATGGGAGAAAATAATTGCAAATGAAGCAACTGATAAAGGATTAATCTCCAAAATTACAAGCAGCTCAGGCAACTCAATATCAGAAAAACAAACAACCCAATCAAAAAATGGGCAGAAGACCTAAACAGACATTTCTCCAAGAAGACATACAGATGGCTAATAAATATTAAAAAGTGCTCAACATCACTTATTATGAATAGAGAAATGTAAATCAAAACTACAATGAGATACCACCTCACACCAGTCAGTATGTCCATCATCAAAAAATCTACAAACAAATCCTGGAGAGGATGTAGAAAAAAGGGAACCCTCTTGCACTGTTGGTGGGAGTATAAATACAGCCACTATGGAGAACAGTATGGAGATTTCTCTAAAAGCTAAGAATGAAACTACCATACCACCCAGCATTCCTACTACTGGGCATATACCCTGAGAAAACCACAATTCTAAAAGACACATGCACCCCAGTGTTCATTGCAGCACTATTTACGATAGCCAGGATATGGAAGCAACCTAGATGTCCATAAACAGATGAATAGATAAAGAAGACAGACAGACAGACACACACATACACACACACAGACACACACATATATAATATATATATAATGGGATATTACTCAGCCATAAAAAGGAACAAATCTGAGTCAGTTCTAGTGAGGTGGATGAACGTAGAGCCTGTTATACAGAGTGAAGTAAGTCAGAAAGAGAAAAACAAATATTGTATATTAACACATATGTATGGAATCTAGAAAAATGGTACTGATGAATCTATTTGTAGGGCAGCAATAGAGATGCAGGCAATAGAGGACAGACTTGTGGACACAGTTGAGCAAGGAGAGAATGGGGTGAATTGAGAGCATAGCATTGAAACATATACATTACCATATGTAAAATAGATAGACAGTAGGAATTTGATTTATAACACAGGAAGCTCAACCTGGGGCTTTGTGACAACCTACAGGGGTGGGATGATGGGGTAGGTGGGAGGGAGATTAAAGAGGGAGGGGACATATGTATACCTATGGCTGATTCATGTTGATGTATGGCAGATACCAACACAACATTGTAAAACAATTACCCTACAACTAAAAATAAGTAAATTAAAAAAAATTGTAGCTTACAGTCTCTCTGATTCATAGTAGTAATTCTTATCTTTTCCTCTGTATACAATGTGGCTTTTTCTGTGGTTGTTTCTAATATTTTCTTTTAATTATTTATTTTCAGAAGTTTTGTGTAATGTGCATTGATGAGGATTCTTTGTATTTATCCTCTTTAGGGTTGGTTTGATTTCTTGATACTGTGGATTTCTATTTTTCATTAAATTTAGAAAAGTTTTGGCTGTTATTTCTTCAAATATTTTAAAATCACCTCTCCTCTCTTTCTGGGTCTCTGATTATACATGTGCTAGGTAACTTGGTATTGTCCTGTAGGTCACTAAGTCTCTTTTCATTTTCTTTTCAACTTTTATTCTCTTTGTGCTCTGGCATAGATAATTCTTTTTGTACTATTCTCTTATTCACAGATCTTTTTTCTGTATAACTAAGCTGTTTTTAAGGCCATCCAGTGAAGTTTTCATTTTGGATACTGTATTTTTCTGCCCTAAAAGTTCTATTTGGTTATTTTTGTAGTTTTCATTTCTTGTGTTTTCCTTTAAATTCCTGGCTACATTTTTAACAGCTGTTTTAAGTCCTCTGATAAATTCATTATCATTGTCATTTCTGGGTCCATTGACTAATTTTTCTCCTGTTTATGACTCACATTTTCCTGCTTCTTCACATAGTTCAGTTCAGTTCAGTCGTGTCCAACTCTTTGCGACCCCATGGACTGCAGCGCATCAGACTTCCCTGTGTATCACCAACTCCTGGAGTTTACCCAAACTGATGTCCACTGAGTCGGTGATGCCATCCAACCATCTCATCCTCTGTTGTCCCCTTCTCCTCCTGCCTTCAATCTTTCCCAGCACCAGGGCCTTTTCAAATGAGTCAGTTCTTCGCATCAGGTGGCCAAAGTATTGGAGTTTCAGCTTCAACATCAGTCCTTCAAATGAACGTTCAGAACTGATCTCCTTTAGGATGGACTGGTTGGATCTCTTTGCAGTCCAAGGGACTCTCAACAGTCTGCTCCAACACCATAGTTCAAAAGCATCAGTTCTTCAGTGCTCAGCTTTCTTTATAGTCCAGCTCTCACATCCATACATGACCACTGAAAAAATCATAACTTTGACTAGATGGACCTTTATTGGCAAAGTAATGTCCCTGCTTTTTTTTTTTCATTTATTTTTATTAGTTGGAGGCTAATTACTTTACAATATTGTAGTCGGTTTTGTCATACATTGACATGAATCAGCCATGGATTTACACGTATTCCCCATCCCGATCCCCCCTCCCACCTCCCTCTCTACCCGATCCCTCTGAGTCTTCCCAGTGCACCAGGCCCGAGCACTTGTCTCACGCATCCAACCTGGGCTGGTGATCTGTTTCACTATAGATAATATACACGTTTCGATGTTGTTCTCTCGAAACATCCCACCCTCGCCTTCTCCCACAGAGTCCCAAAAAAGTCTGTTCTGTACATCTGTGTCTCTTTTTCTGTTTTGCATATAGGGTTATCATTACCATCTTTCTAAATTCCATATATATGTGTTAGTATGCTGTAATGTTCTTTATCTTCTGGCTTCACTTGCACTCTGTATAATAGGGCCGATCCAGTTTCATCCATCTCATTAGAGCTAATTCAAAATGATTCTTTTTAATGCTGAGTATATTCATGGTGCTATACCTGTACCACAGCTTCCTTATATCCATTAATTGCTGAATGCATCTAGGTTGCTTCCATGTCCTTGGCTATTATAAACAGTGCTGCATGAACATTGGGGTGCCACCATGTCTCTTCAGATTGTGTTTCCTCAGTGTGTATGCCAAGAATGTATTGCTGGGTCAATATGTCACTTCTATTCCGTTTTTTAAGAAATCTCCACACTGTTTTCCATAGCGGGGTGGAGGGGCTGTACTAGTTTTGCATTTCCACCAACAATTGTAGAGGGTTCCCTTTTCTCCACACCCTCTCCAGCATTTATTGCTTGTAGACTTTGGGATAGCAGCCATCCTGACTGGCGTGTAATGGTACCTCATTGTGGTTTTGATTTGCATTTCTCTGATAATGAGTGATGTGGAGCATCTTTTCATGTGTTTGTTAGCCATCTGTATGTCTTCTTTGGAGAAATGTCTGTTAGTTCTTTGGCCCATTTTTTGATTGGGTCATTTATTTTTCTGGAATTGAGCTGCAGGAGTTGCTTGTATATTTTTGAGATTAGTCCTTTGTCTGTTGCTTCGTTTGCTATTATTTTCATTTATTTTTCTGGAATTGAGCTTCAGGAGTTGCTTGTATATTTTTGAGATTAATCCTTTGTCTGTTTCTTCATTTGCTATTATTTTCTCCCAATCTGAGGCTGTCTTTTCACCTTACTTATAGTTTCCTTTGTAGTGCAAAAGCTTTTAAGTTTCATTAGGTCCCATTTGTTTATTTTTGCTTTTATTTCCAATATTCTGGGAGGTGGGTCATAGAGGATTCTGCTGTGATTCATGTCGGAGAGTGTTTTGCCTATGTTCTCCTCTAGGAGTTTTATAGTTTCTGGTCTTACATTTAGATCTTTAATCCATTTTGAGTTTATTTTTGTGTATGGTGTTAGAAAGTGTTCTAGTTTCATTCTTTTACAAGTGGTTGCAAAATCATTGAATTAAGGCCAAAGTAATCTTGAGAAAGAAGAATGGAACTGGAGGAATCAACCTGTCTGACTTCAGACTCTACGACCAAGCCACAGTCATCAAGACAGTATGGTACTGGCACAAAGACAGAAATATAGATCAATGGAACAGAATAGAAAGCCCAGAGATAAATCCCCGAACCTATGGACACCTTATCTTTGACAAAGGTGGCAAGGATATACAATGGAAAAAAGACAACCTCTTTAACAAAGTGGTGCTGGGAAAACTTTGTCCCTGCTTTTAAATATGCTGTCTAGGTTGGTCATAGCTTCTTCCAAGGAGCAAGCATCTTTTAATTTCATGGCTTGCAATCACCATCTGCCAGTGAATTTTTGGAGCCCAGAAAAATAAAGTCTGGTCACTGTTTCCACTGTTTCCCCATCTATTTGCCATGAAGTGATGGGACTGGATGCCATGATCTTAGTTTTCTGAATGTTGAGCTTTAAGCCAACTTTTTCACTCTCCTCTTTCACTTTCATCATGAGGCTCTTTAGTTCTTCACTTTCTGCCATAAGGGTGGTGTCACCTTCATATCTGAGGTTATTGATATTTCTTCCAGCAATCTTGATTCCAGCTTGTGCTTCATCCAGCCTGGTGTTTCTCATGATGTACTCTGCATGTACGTTAAATAAGCAGGGTGACAATATACAGCCTTGACATATTCCTTTCCCTATTTGGAACCAGTCTGTTGTTCCATGTCCAGTTCTAACTGCATACAGATTTCTCAAGAGGCAGGTCAGGTGGTCTGGTATTCCCATCTCCTTCAGAATTTTCCACAGTTTATTGTGACCCACACTGTCAAAGACTTTGGCATAGTCAATAAAGCAGAGATAGATGTTTTCTGGAACTCTCTTGCTTTTTCGATGATCCAGCGGATGTTGGCGATTTGATCTCTGGTTCCTCTGCCTTTTCTAAAACCAGCTTGAACATGTGGAAGTTCACGGTTCGTGTATTGCTGAAGTCTGGCTTGGAGAATTTTGAGCATCACTTTGCTAGCGCGTGAGATGAGTGCAATTGTGTGGTAGTTTGAGCATTCTTTGGCATTGGAATGAACACTGACCTTTGGATACTGGATATTATGGGTGCTACATTGTTTAGTGTCTGGATTTTGCTGTCCTTAAAGATTATTAAGTTTCATTCAATGAAGCACTTAATTCACTTGCAGGTAAGTTTTCTGTTTTGTTTGAGTGAGTCTAGAATAGCTTTTACTCTTGGGCTAATTTAGCCTTATCTCTAAACTGTGGCCTTTCTGAGGTTTTCTTACCAAATGCTCTATTTGTTTAATAAGGTTTTTCCATTCCAGTTGGTCAGAACTTCAATGATTCCAAACTTTATTTAAGATCTAGTAGTTGTTCAGCTTGTAGTTCCCACAGTGGTTATTATTTAACCAGCCTCCTGGAGTCTCATTAAAGCTATGTCAAAGATTCAAGGAGACTCATGTATATTCCTGAAACTCTTAATCTGTTTCTCTGCCCTGCAAATTTCAGTTGCCTCCATCTCTCATAATTCAAATTTCACTCTCCTCAGTTAGAGAGAGTACTGTATTCTGCTTAGCTTTCTTCAATCCTGTGCTTTGGAAAATACCACCAGAAAGAAAATCTGCGGACATCTTTGTGCTCATCTTATTTGCTTTCCTTCTTTCTAGGATCACAGTTCTACTGTGCCTACTGTCCAATGTCTGAAGACACTTGTCTCAGATTTGGTTCAGTTTTCTATTGTTTGTGGTAGGAAAGTTAGTTTAGTTTGGTACCAGTCACTTATTTATGGCTGGATCACCATAACACTTTAAAAATATAAAATTTCTATTGAATAATAAGATGCATACTAAAAATTGCATATCTTAAGTGTACAATTTGACTAATTTTCTTTTCTGTTTTTTTTTTTTTTTTGCTTTCTCCATGTAGCAGGCAGGATCTTAATTCCTTGATCAGGGATTGAACCTGTGTGCCCCCTGCAGTAGAAGCAGGGAGAGTTCCCACTAGATTGCCATGGAATTCCCAACCCCATGAATTTTCATTAATCAAACACACTAGTGTAATTAACATCCAGAGCAAACATTACTAGAATCCCAGAAGCCCTCTAGGGGCCCTTTCCAAACCTTAATGCCACCTAAGGGTAACCAATAGTCTAACTTCTATTACCAAATATTATTTTTGTCTCTATTTGAATATTATATAAGTGGAATCAAGTAGTATACAGTTTCTGTGTCTGGCTTATTTCAGTCAGTTTTACAGTTGTGAGATTCATCCATGTTTTGTATGTAGTTGTTGATTGTTCATTCTCTTTCCTGTATATTGTTCTACTATGTGAATATTCTAAAGTTTATTTATCCTATGAGAATTCTTATATATGTGGTATATTCTTATATATGTTTATGGTAAACATATGAATACAATTCCGTTGCATATATATCTAGGAGTGGAACTGCTTGGTTAACCCACTCCAACAACCAGCAAATTTATATAATTAGTCCAGACATTGCTTCCGGACTTCAGACTTACATCTCCAAATTTGGTTGACATCTCCATATACAAGCATGTCCAACTTAATAAGTCCAAGACCATTTACTCCTCCTTCTAGGTTCCCTGAGTCAGTAAATGGGTTCTTAATTCATCTAGTAAGTTATGGAGTCATCCTTAATGCTCCTCTTTTCTTTATCATTCTAGGCAAACCAATTCATTATTACATCCTTTGGATTCCACTGCTAATTTACAAATAAGTATTTCAAAATTATCCAAATCTTTGTGTCTCTAGTGTCATTATCCTAATTCAAGCCACTGTCATCTCCGGCCTTGACTAATGTAACTGCCTCCAAACTGGACTTCCAATAAGCCCTTCTCTCCTCTTTCAAACTATTCCCCACAAACAGCCTAAGTGAGAGTTTATTAATAAATATGTAAATCTGACCCTACTTAACACTCTATTAGCTGCCTATTGACCTTAAGATACATTCCAAAATACAATCTAAAACTTATAATGTGGCCAAGAAGAGCCTGCATAGTCTGGCCTCTGATTCATTTCAACTCGTTTGCTCCTACACCTCAAACCCATTGACTTCCTTTCAGTGACATGTTCCTAGAACACATCAAATTCTTTCATGCCCCAACAATCTCAAACATAATATTCCCTATGCCTGCAACATTCTTAAAGGCTCTTTCATGTGCCTAGAGCTTCAAAGGCACTCCTTCAAAGAGCTCTGCCCCCATAGTCCTGATTAATCTGTCGTTGCGCTCCCTAATTTTCCTTCATAGAACTGATCACAATTTATAATTACGTAATGTTACCCTTTAACATCTCTTGCTCCTATCACACATTAGATCCACTGAATGTTATATTCACTCCTATAACCCAATGCCTAACACTGTGCTTGGCACATAGTATGCAGTCAGTAGGTACTTGTTTAATAATGCATGACCGATGCAAAAGCTGGGATGGACTGAAGGAACAGCATCTGGCATTTCTTTGTCAAGGTTGGATGCCTTCCCCCGCGTGGTAATAATGGGACAGGTCCTTTTCTTGTTCACTCAGAGCGGGGCTTTCATGCTCCTTCGATAAGTGTTTCCTGCAGGGCCGCATAAGAAACAACCTGCAGGTACAGGCGGCAGACAGGAGATCAGCTTTATTTGCGAGGGACAGTATAATCAGTCAATCCAGGACTTGCCACTCTCTTGGCGTAGAAGCGTGAAAAGCTGTCAATCTCCCCCGGAGCGGGCGGGTGTGTTCTTCCCCCAGAACCTGATTGGCCTGAGCCAGATGGAACGGGGGCGGGGCTTGATCCCGCTGGGCGCCAGCCACGTTGCACGCGGGGCTGCCCCGCGGAGAGGCCACTCCCCGGCCCCACAGTGCACTGCGAGGCGCGTCACTCGGAGCGGCGGGTCTCGGCTCGACAGGTACGACCCGGCCCCTCACAGTCCTCCTTCGTCCCTTCTTGGGGTCGCTCGAACCCCTGATCTGCCGCTCCCCTCTCTCTCCCGGTCTCCTGCTACGGTTCTGACCCTCGCCGTTGGGACTACAGACCTACCTACCCCGGGCGGGAACTAAGTTCGTGGCGTGGGAGCGGGAGTCGTCGGAGTCGTGGAGCTTTGGAGGGGTGGGATTGCTGGGATTTCGTTCACTTCAACTTGAGGGATCACTGGGGCCGCGCGAACGGCGGTTGTCCTTCGGCTGACCTGCCGGGATATCGGGCTGCTTGGGCGGGGGGCCGAGGAGGGAGGGACAGTCGCTGTGAGCTGCCAGCGGTTAAGCGGCATTCCCTGGCGCCCAGGTGTCAGAAACACTGTGGTCCTCCTAGGCTGTTTAGGTGGCCCAGAGAGCTTGACATGGCACTTCCTATTTTCTTTTAGGCAGGGTTACTTTGCTTTTTTTGTGAGGTAATCCAACCTCAATGCTAATTCAAGCGTTGAACCCAGAGATTTTCCCGCGTTGGCTCACAGAAACCTAAGGTCCTGTTAATGGTACTTAGGAAACGATGTGGCATAAGGGAGACCTAAGCAATTGACTCGACAGGTAGATGAAGGTTCCGGAATAGGAGGCCGAGCCCCAGCTTCCTTTAATCTCTCTGACAGTGAAAACAGCAGCTTTGGCCCGCCTCCCCCGCTCCTCCGCCCCCGGTTAGTTTCCTGGATCATCCACCTGGGGCAGTGGGAAAGCTTGAGAATCAGTTCCTTTTTTGCTTTGCTTCAGCCAAGGCAAAGCCTAGGGGTGAAGTGTCAGCCACTAGGAGGGAGATGATGGGATCCCAGCTAACAGGTGGAACAGCCACTTCTTAAAACTCTGAGTCACTTTGCAGGTTACTGGCATTTGTTCAGGTGCTAAGATAATGGTTTCCCTGTTGGCTCAGATGGTAAAGAATCTGCCTGCAACGTGGGAGACCTGGGTTTGATCCCTGGGTCAGGAAGATCCCCTGGAGAAGGAAATGGCAACCCACTCCAGTATTCTTGCCTGGAGAATTCCATAGGAAGAGGAGCCTGACGGGCTACAGTTCATGGAGTTGCAGAGTCAGACAGGACTGAGCGACCAAGCACATAACACAACCCTAACTTAAGGGACATCTGGGCATTTCCTGTATTGAGAACCATAATTAGTTTAGTGCTTGTGTGTGTGTGTGCGTGTGTGTGTATAAAGTGTTAGTCGTGTCTGACTCTTTGTGATCCCACGGATTGTAGCCCACCAAACTCTTCTGTCCATAGGATTCTCCAGGCAAGAATACTGGAGTGGGTTGCCATTTCCTCCTTCAGGGGATCTTCCCCACCCAAGGATCGAACTTGGGTCTCCTGCATTGTAGGCAGATTCTTTACCATCTGAGCCACTAGGAAATCCCGTGTGTACAAAACTGACTCTTAAAAATCTTTAGTGTATTTTATGCTGGTGTGTTAATGGAGCTTGGAATTCAGTTCAGCCG
Organism: Cervus canadensis; assembly: GCF_019320065.1. Classification (NCBI taxonomy): domain Eukaryota; kingdom Metazoa; phylum Chordata; class Mammalia; order Artiodactyla; family Cervidae; genus Cervus; species Cervus canadensis. The sequence goes on from NC_057392.1 coordinate 44,059,769, forward strand.
CTTAGTCATGTCCAGCTCTTTTTGACTTCATGGACTGCAGCACACCAGGCCTCCCTGCCCATCACCAACTCCCAGAGCTTGCTCAAACTCATGTCCATTGAGTCAGTGATGCCGTCCAACCATCTCATCCTCTGTTGTCCCCTTCTCCTGCCTACAATCTTTCCCAGAACAGGCTCTTTTCTAATGAGTCTAGGTCTTAACAAACGGGTACTTTTGACCTTCCTGTCCACGTAGTTGAGTTGCTGCTGCTGCTAAGTTGCTTCAGTCATGTCCGACCCTGTGTGACCCCATAGACGGCAGCCCACCAGGCTCCCCCATCCCTGGAATTATCCAGGCAAGAACACTGGAGTGAGTTGCCATTTCCTTCTCCAATGTAGTTGAGTAAGAAGCTTAAATATGTTGAGAGGCAACATTTCAGAGTGTGGTTAGAATTATGCTTGAGTTTAATTCTGTCACTTGCTTGTTTCAGGATTGAATAGATTACTTTTCTGGGCTTGAATTTCCTCAGAGATAAAATGGAACGGATAACTACCTCACAGGTTATTGGAAGGCTTAAATGAGGTAATGTGTATAAAATGGTAAATAGAGGACAGTCAATAATAATAACAAACTTAATATTGCACTTTCCGTCTGCAAGGTGATGTTTCAGGTTCCTTACGTGTTCTTATGAGGTAGATACTATTAGTATCTTTAAACAGTCCTATGAGATGGGTGCTATTGGTAGTCAAAATTGACAGATGAGGATATTGAGCATAAAAAGACAAAGTTTGCCCAAGTTTACACAGTTACTAAATGGTAGAGCCAGTTTTTGAACCCAGGCAATTTGGTTCCAGAGTACACCCTGTTAACTATAATACTATACTATAATACTATACTATATAGTATATATGCTGTTTTTAAAAATTACTGTTATTTCAGAATGAGTAGCTAATTCCTGTATCACTGGCTTCTTGCCCCTTGTTGATTATAGGAGGAGCACAGTGATGTAGAGATACACAAGAGACTTAGGTTTAAGCACTGCCATATATTAGCAGTGTGACACTGAGGAAGGTTTCCTCATCTGTAAAATGGAGGTTATACCTCCCTCACTCTTCGTGAACTGTGAGGTGTTACACAAATTACTGATGCAATTGAGTATGTGTTGAAGTCCTTCTTCCTAGATGTGTGTATGATCTACGCTGGAGCTGGAGTTCTTATGCATACTATGCAGTATAAGTACCTATAATAAAAATACCAAAGTCTGTTGATAAGGTGGGAGGCACAGGTAAAGTTGCAGAATAAACTCTGGTTGTTCTTGGTACCCTTTCCACCTCTTTTCAGGCTCTATCTCCCAAGTGCCTTCCTGCTAACCTATGGCTGCATGAAGTCCTTCTCTTTTCACTCAATCTTGCCCCAGCCCAGTGCATCACAATTAGTAGAGCTTTCTCCAAAACTACACCCCAGTTCCCAGATCTCAGCTAGTACTTTTTAAAAAAATTAATTTATTTATTTTAATTGGAGGCTAATTACTTTACAATATTGTGGTGGTTTTTGCCAAACATCGACGTGAATCAGCCACGGGTGCACGTGTGTTCCCCATCCAGAACCCCCCTCCCACCTCCCTCCCCATCCCTTCCCCCAGGGTCATCCCAGTGCACAGCCCTGAGCACCCTGTCTCATGCATTGAACCTGGACCTGTGATCCGCTTCACGTATGATAATATACACGTTTCAATGCTACCCTGTCAAATCATCCCGCCCTCGCCTTCTCCCACAGAGCCCAAAAGACTGTTCTTTACATCTGTGTCTGTTTTGCTGTCTCGCTTATAGGGTCATTGTTACCATCTTTCTAAATTCTATATATATGCAATAGTATACTGTAATGGTGATTTTCTTTCTGACTTACTTCACTCTCTACTATAGGCTCCAGTTTCATCTACCGCATTAGAATGGATTCAAATATATTCTTTTTAATGGCTGAGTAATATTCCATTGTGTATACATACCACAGCTTTCTTATCTATTTGTCTGCCGATGGACATCTAGGTTGCTTCCATGTCCTAGCTGTTGTAAACTGTGCTGTGATGAACATTGGGGTACATGTGTCTCTTTCAATTCTGGTTTCCTTGGTGTGTATGCCCAGCAGTGGGATTGCTGGGTTGTATGGCAGTTCTATTTCCAGTTTTTAAAGGAATCTCCACACTCTTCTCCATAGCGGCTGTACTAGTTTGCATTCCCACCAACAGTGTAAGAGGGTTCTTTTTTCTCTGCAACCTCTCCAGCATTTATCGTTTGTAGACTTTTTGATAGCAGCCATTCTGACTGGTGTGAGATGGTACCTCACTGTGGTTTTGATTTGCATTTCTCTGATAATGAGTGATGTTGAGCATCTTTTCATGTATTTGTTAGCCATCTGTATGTCTTCTTTGGAGAAATGTCTATTTAGTTCTTTGGCCCATTTTTTGATTGGGTCGTTTATTTTTCTGGAATTGAGCTGCAGGAGCTGCTTGTATATTTTTGAGATTAATTCTTTGTCAGTTGCTTCGTTTGCTATTATTTTCTCCCATTCTGAAGGCTGTCTTTTCACCTTGCTTACAGTTTCCTTCGTTGTGCAAAAGCTTGTAAGTTTAATTAGGTCCCATTTGTTTATTTTTGCTTTTATTTCCATTACTCTGGGAGGTTGGTCATAGAGGATCCTACTGTGATTTATGTCAGAGAGTGTTTTGCCTATGTTTTCCTCTTCAGTTCAGTTCAGTCACTCAGTCATGTGACTCTTTGAGACCCCATGAACTGCAGCACGCCATGCCTGTCTGTCCATCACCAACTCCTGGAGTTGTGGCTAAAACTTCCAAAACTATGTTGAATAGTAGTGGTGAGAGTGGCACCCTTGTCTTGTTCCTGTCTTTAGGGGAAATGCTTTCAATTTTTCACCATTGAGGATAATGTTTGCTGTGGGTTTATCATACATGGCTTTTATTATGTTGAGGTATGTTCCTTCTATTCCTGCTTTCTGGAGGGTTTTTATCATAAATGGATGTTGAATTTTGTCAAAGGCTTTCTCTGCTTCTATTGAGATAATCATATGTTTTTTATCTTTCAATTTGTTAATATGGTTATCACATTGATTGATTTGCAGATATTAAAGAATCCTTGCATCCCTGGGATAAAGCCAACTTGATCATGATGTAAGATCTTTTTAATATGTTGTTGGATTCTGTTGCTAGAATTTTGTTAGGGATTTTTGCATCTATGTTCATCAGTGATATTGGCCTGTAGTTTTCTTTTTTTGTGGCATCTTTGTCTGGTTTTGGTATTAGGGTGATGGTGGCTTCATAGAATGAGTTTGGAAGTTTACCTTCCTCTGCAATTTTCTGGAAGAGTTTGAGTAGGATAGGTGTTAGCTCTTCTTTAAATTTTTGTTAGAATTCAGCTGTGAAGCCGTCTGGTCCTGGGCTTTTGTTTGCTGGAAGATTTCTGATTACAGTTTTGATTTCTGTGCTTGTGATGGGCCTGTTAAGATTTTCTGTTTCTTCCTGGTTCAGTTTTGGAAAGTTATACTTTTCTAAGAATTTGTCCATTCCAAGTTGTCCGTTTTATTGATATATAGTTACTGATAGTAGTTTCTTATGATCCTTTGTATTTCTGTGTTGTCTGTTGTGATTTCTCTATTTTCATTTCTAATTTTGTTGATTTGATTCTCTTCCCTTTTTTTCTTGATGAATCTGGCTAATGGTTTGTCTATTTTATTTATCTTCTCAAAGAACCAGCTTTTAGCTTTGTTGATTTTTGCTGTGGTCTCCTTTCTTTTTCACTTATTTCTGCCCTAATTTTTATGATTTCTTTCCTTTTACTAACCCAGGGGTTCTTCATTTCTTCCTTTTCTAGTTGCTTTAGGTGTTCAGCTCAGCTCAGTCATGTCCGACTCTTTGCGACCCTGTGAACCGCAGCACACCAGGCCTCCCTGTCCATCACCAACTCCTGGAGTTTACCCAAACTCATGTCCATTGAGTCGGTGATGCCATCCAACCATCTCATCCTCTGTCGTGCCCTTCTCCTTCTGCCCCCAATCCCTCCCAGCACCAGAGCCTTTACAAATAAGTCAGCTCTTCGCATCAGGTGGCCAAAGTATTGGAGTTTCAGCTTCAACATCAGTCCTTCCAATGAACACCCAGGACTGATCTCCTTTAGGATGGACTGGTTGGATCTTCTTGCAGTCCAGGGGACTCTCAAGAGTCTTCTCCAACACCATAGTTCAAAAGCATCAATTCTTTGGCCCTCATCTTTCTTTATAGTCCAGCTGTCACATCCATACATGACTACTGGATAGAGCAGGTTATTTATTTGACTTTTCCCTTGTTTCTTGAGGTAAGCTTGTATTGCTGTGAACCTTCCCCTTAGTACTGCTTTTACTGAGTCCCATAGGTTTTGGGTTGTTGTGTTTTCATTTTCATTCGTTTCTATGCATATTTTGATTTTTTCTGTGATTTGTTGGTTATTCAGAAGTGTGTTGTTTAGCCTCCATATGTTGTATTTTTAATAGTTTTTTTTCCTGTAGTTGACATCTAATCTTACCACATTGTGATCAGAAAAGATGCTTGGAATGATTTCAATTTTTTTGAATTTACCAAGGCTAGATTTATGGCCCAGGATGTGATCTATCCTGGAGAAGGTTCTGTGTGCACTTGAGAAAAAGGTGAAACTCATTGATTTGGGGTGAAATATCCTATAGATATCAATTAGGTCTAATTGGTCCATTGTATCATTTAAAGTTTGTGTTTCCTTGCTAATTTTATGTTTAGTTGATCTATCCATAGGTGTGAGTGTGGTATTAAAGTCTCCCACTATTATTGTGTTACTGTTAATTTCCCCTTTCATACTTGTTAGCATTTGCCTTACATATTGCAGTGCTCGTATGTTGGGTGCATATATATTTATGATTGTTATATCTTCTTGTTGGATTGACCCTTTGATCATTATGCAGTGTCCTTTGTCTCTTTTCACGGCCTTTATTTCAAAGTCTATTTTATCTGATATGAGTATTGCTACTCCTACTTTCTTTTGGTCTCCATTTGTGTGAAATATCTTTTTCCAGCCCTTCACTTTCAGTCTGTATGTGTCCCTTGTTTTGAGGTGGGTCTCTTGTAGACAGCATACATAGGGGTCTTGTTTTTGTATCCATTCAGCCCGTCTTTGTCTTTTGGTTGGGGCATTCAACCCATTTACATTTAAGGTAATTATTAATAAATATGATCCCGTTGCCATTTACTTTGTTGTTTTGGGTTCGAGTTTATAAACTTATAAACTTTTTCTGTGTTTCCTGTCTAGAGAATATCCTTTAGTGTTTGTTGAAGAGCTGGTTTGGTGGTGCTAAATTCTCTCAGCTTTTGGTTGTCTGTAAAACCTTTGATTTCTCCTTCATATTTGATTGAGATCCTTGCTGGGTATAGTAATCTGGGTTGTAGGTTTTTTTCTTTCATCACTTTAAGTATATCCTGCCATTCCCTTCTGGCCTGAAGAGTTTCTATTGAAGGATCAGCTGTTATCCTTGTGGGAATCCCCTTGTGTGTTATTTGTTGTTTTTCCTTGCTGCTTTTAATATTTGTTCTTTGTGTTTTTGATCTTCATTAATTTGATTAATACATGTCTCGGGGTGTTTCACCTTGGGTTTATCCTGTTTGGGACTCTCTGTGTTTCTTGGACTGGGGTGGCTATTTCCTTCTCCATTTTAGGGAAGTTTTCAACTATTATCTCCTCAAGTATTTTCTCATGGTCTTTCTTTTTGTTTTCTTCTTCTGGGACTCCTATAATTCAAATGTTGGGGCATTTGACATTGTCCCAGAGATCTCTGAGGTTGTCCTCATTTTTTAAAATTCTTTTTTCTATTTTCCTCTCTGCTTCATTTATTTACACCATTCTATCTTCCACCTCACTTATCCTATCTTCTGCCTCAGTTATTCTACTGTTGGTTCCCTCCAGAGTGTTTTTGATCTCAGTTATTGCATTATTCATTACTGATTGACTCTTTTTTATTTCTTCTAGGTCCTTGTCAAACATTTCTTGCATCGTCTCAATCCTTGTCTCCAGACTAATTATCTGTAACTCCATTTTGTTTTCACAATTTTGGATCATTTTTACTATCATTGTTCTGAATTCTTTTTCAGGTAGACTCCCTATCTCCTCTTTTGTTTGGTTTGGCGGGCATTTATCATGTTCCTTTACCTGCTGAATATTTCTCTGCCTTTTCATCTTGTTTAGATTGTTGTGTTTGGGGTGGCCTTTTTGTATGCTGGAAGTTTGTGGTTCCTCTTTATTGTGGAGGTTCCTCCCTGTGGATGGGGTTGGACGAGTGGTTTGTCAAGGTTTCCTGATTAGGATAGCTTGGGTCGGTGTTCTGGTGGGTGGAGCTGGATTTCTTCTCTCTGGAGTGCAATGAAGTGTCCAGTAGTGAGTTTTGAGGTGTCTATGGGTTTGGTGTGACTTTGGGCAGCCTGTATATTAATGCTCAGGGCTATGTTCCTGCATTGCTGGAGAATTAGTGTGGTATGTCTTGCTCTGAAACTTGTTGGCTCTTGGGTGGAGCTTGGTTTCAGTGTAGGTATGGAGGCTTTTGGATGAGCTCTTGTCGATTAATGTTCCCTGGAGTCAGGAGTTTTCTGGTGTTCTCAAGTTTTAGATTTAAGCCTTCTGCCTCTGGTTTTTCAGTCTTATTCTTACAGTAGCCTCAAGACTTCTCCATCCATACAGCACTGATGGTAAAACATCTAGGTTAATGGAGAAAAGAGTCTCCACAGTGAGGGACACCCAGAGAGGTTCGCAGAATTACATGGAGAAGAGAAGAGGGAAAATCAAAAGGGGAGAGAGCAATCTAGCCAGTAATCAGTTCCCTATGTGCTCTCCACAGCCTGGAACACCCAGAGAGGTTCACAGAGTTATGTAGAGAAGAGAAGAGGGAGGGAGGAGGTAGAGGTGATCAGGAGGAGAAGAGGGGGAGTCAAAAGGAGAGAGACAGATCTTCAGCTAGTACTTTTAATAAAACAGTATGTATCAAAGTAGAGTTTCCCAAACTTTAGTAACTTAAGATAGGTAAGATAATTCAAATGATAAGCAGATAAACATAAAAGAAATTCTGCAAAAAATTTCCCACACATGTTTGATGAGGGAAAAGTTCTTTATATATTTTAATTTAAATTAGAAGGAAAACCTAACACCTCAAAACTGATTTCATAGATGCTATTGCTAAGCATAGGGCAAAAAATAAATCAATTGAAAGACCTGTATTAGGTAAAAAACAGTACAGGTGGGATGCAGATATGGTAATATGACTTCTGAAAATGGTACTTGGATGATGGAAGTTTGGGAAATAACAGACTAAAAGTATGAGTGATCAACCTATTATGAAATTTTTTTTCCCTTAAAAGTGGCATTTATGAAAGCATCTTGCTGGAAAGTAGATATAAAATGTACTTATTTGTTGGGTTTTGTTTATTACTTTTGAGAAATTGCCTTCCTGGAACTTTGGACCCACAGTCATTACCCCACAACATTCTGAAGAAGAGAGGCCAGCGTCTTGTCTTGGGTCTAAAAGGCTGCTAACCACTGCAGTAGGAGTTTGGTATTGTGAAAATTTTTCCTCTAGCAGTTGCTATTGGGCAAAGAATATATAAGCCAGCACTCAGATTTCTTATGAGTTTTCTGATGCTGTGTAAAGGCATATGTTACTTTTTTTTTTTCCTGTTAAAGGTAAGGGAGAATGGATCAGTGTCCTAAAAATCTATCTATAACCCCAATAAAACTACTGCTCTTGAATCTTCCCATGCAAGTGTCTTAACCGCTCCCTTTTCTCAGTTCCCACCAACTTTTCCATGTTTTCTCCAGCCACCACCCTGCCTAGACTTTAAGGGTATCCTAATCCGAGCTTGGCCTTAATGTCAACAGATTCCTTTTTCTACTGCCACAGTCCAGATTAAGATTGGAGTGTGTGTGTGTTTAAGGAATTGTATTAAGAATTCAAGGTAAAAAGAAAAAAGGGGGGGGGTGTATTTATTGAGTTAATAAAGGAAAGATTGCTAATCCAAAGAGTTGGACAGGACTGGACTGAACTGAAGGTGACTAAAGTCTCTACAAATTAGTCAAGCCTTTTATTGTTCACTGGGCAGTCATCCCAATTTCTTTTGTTAGTTCAGTGGTTTGAATGCTAGGTTAAATGACTCTGAAAGGAAGAGGTTTAATTTTTTCTCCTCAGAGAAATCTTATCAGTAGGTCTATTGAAGTAGTTCTCTGAAAACCTTTCAAGAATTTAGAAAGACTGTTGTGTTTTTGGTTATAAGCCTAAAACTGTATATTAGGAATATCTGAAAGGCAAGTTTGTGTAACTGTAGTTTTCCAGTTAGTAAAGCAGTTGGCAATATAGCTTTTGTTATGTTTGCTCTTTCCATCTGAATTTCTTTAATTCTGGGCCAATGCTTCTCAGTGGTAGGAACTATCTATTCCTAATGTCTAACATAGCCCCTGGCATAAATAATAAATGTTTCTTAAATGAATGGAACTTAACTAGGTTGGTATTCTTTTAGGAAGTATGAATCATACATTTCTGTCTTTTAAGTCATATAAAAAGAAAAGAGTAGCTTTGAAGGTTATGTGAAAGTTGGCACTGTATAGTAAAGCTTATTCCTAATATTTCTGTTGAGATCCTAGAAAGATTGAACATAAAGAATGCAGTTTCTTTTAAACAGTACTAAGAATATGGATGTTTGGAAACTGTAAGTCACAATCCTGCCCTCATGTTAAGTCCTAGAGTGGTCTTTGTGTTTCAGTATACTTCTGGAAAGATGAAATTTTCTGTTTAAATCATAAATTGTAAGGGTATAAAGTAAGCCATTTTCCTAATTTCTTACACTTAGGATAAATGTTACAATTGTGGTTTAATAAATGTAATAATTTTAAAAAGAGATTTATAGTATAGACATTATCCCTTGATCCCAGCTTTCTTTTGCTACTGCCTTCAGAAGAAAAAAGGAGCTGATTGAATAGGAAGAAAAAAAATGATTTGGATATGTCATGTTCGAACTTTTGTTTGAAGATTCCATTATGGTAAAGACTAATTTAATTCCTGCTGGGTTTTTTTTTTTCCTTTCAAATAAATGGAGAAGAAAAATATTAAAGGGTAATGACATATTAATACCTAGCTTTTCCTCTTATAACCTCATAAATAGAGGTAAAGGGGGAAGTAAATTTAATGCACTAGCTTTATTATTTGGGTTAAGCTTTGTTATCAGTTATGATCATGATTGGGCACTCAGATTTCGATTTGACACAGCAACAAAAATTAGGGGCCGCTGGTTTCCAAACTTGGTACCAATTGGTTTTCTTTGTCATTGTTTGATATATTACTCAGTTTTTCATTTTTGGAGTGAGATAATATTGAACTAACTAAGCTGATCAGGTAAGGATTAATTTAATCTCTGAGATATATTATCTTGAAAAAAGCCTATGACATTGTTACCAAATTTTTCAGTTTTACTGCTGCTAGTGAAGGAGACATATTTAGTGGCATTATGCTCTATGGCCTGGCAGGAAAGAGTTATCACTTAATTTTAGACTGTTAATATGTTGTAATTCAGTTTTTTTCAAAGTATGGTCCTTAGATAAGCATAGTAATTACTTGGGGAATTTGCTTAAAATGGAAAATGCTCAAGCTCCACCCCATAGTCAATGGATCAGAATTTGTTGAGGGGAGGACCCAGAAATCTGCATTTCTAATAAAAATTCCAGTGGTTTTGATACAGGCTAAAATTTGAGAACCACTGTGTGTGTATTTTATCAAAGTTTGACCGTTTACCTGATTTCTTTCAGACCTGCATAAACCTATGGTCTTTTATTTATTTTTGTAAAGCATGATTAGAATATAATAAAACAGGTCATTATGATTTAGTCCGTTCAGTCACTCAGTCGTGTCCGACTCTGCCACCCCACAGACTGCAGCACGCCAGGCCTCCCTGTCCATCACCAACTCCCAGAGTTTACTCAGACTCATGTCCATTGAGTTGGTGATGCAATCCAACCACCTCATCCTCTGTCGTCCCCTTCTCCTCCTGCCTTCAATCTTCCCAGCATCAGGGTCTTTTCAAATGAGTCAGTTCTTCGTATCAGGTGACCAAAGTATTGGAGTTTCAGCTTCAACATCAGTCCTTCCAATGAACACCCAGGACTGATTTCCCTTAGGATGAACTGGTTGGATCTCCTTGCAGTGCAAGGGACTCTCAAGAGTCTTTTCCAACACCACAGTTCAAAAGCATCAATTCTTCAGTGCTCAGCTTTCTTTATAGTCCACTCTCACATCCATACATTATGATTTGCTTTCTGGCAAAAAGATTGAGAACAGTATTAATTAGTATTCCTTTAGCTTTAAGATTTATTTTAAATAAAACATTTATCTGATTATAAAAATAATATGTGCCCATTGTGGACTATTGTGGAGACTTAGGAAATTGTAAAATAAACTGTCACCCATAATACTGTTTCTTGGAAATAAGCATTCTGATTTTGTCATGTTTCCTTCCAGTATCTGTTTCGCCATTTATCCCTCCCTTCTTCCTTCTCTGTGTCTTTATGGAAAACAGCATATACAGTTTTGATCCTTCCTTTTTATTACCTAACATATAAACATTTTACCATATCATTAAACTGTTCTTAACAAACATAACTTTTAGTTGCATTATATTCCATCGTGGGGTGTACCAATAATTTGTTTAACCATCCCCCTGTTGTTGAATGTTTAGGTTGTTTTCAGCTCTTTTTATGCGAAAAATGTCTGTTTAAAATTTTTTTCTAAATCTGATTATTTTCTTTAGGATAAGGAGATATATGTATATATTTATTTATTGTGGTCAAAGGGCATATGTTTTTTTAAACTCTTGTTGAGCATCACCAAATTGTTTTGAGAGTGCTGTTTATTCCAATATTTATTTCCATGTATACCTACAGAAATGCCAGAAGGAAGCAAGTGGTTTTTTTTTTTTAACAGCTAATTTGTGAAGGAAAGTATGATGTGTCATTGCTTTAATTAGTATGTCTTTGATTATTAGTGAGTTGCACATTTTTGCACTGTTTACCAGCTTTGGATTTAATTTCTTACCTAACCCAAATTGTTAATTTTGTTTCAGGTCTTCTCTGCTGGTGGAAATGTCTATGATTTTATCTGCCTCAGTCATTCGTGTCAGAGATGGACTGCCACTTTCTGCTTCTACTGACTATGAACAAGGCACAGGCATGCAGGAGTGCAGAAAGTATTTTAAAGTGCTCTCAAGAAAACTGGCTCAGCTTCCTGATAGATGTACACTGAAAACTGGACGTTATAATATTAAGTAAGACTTCAGCTTGCTCCCTTAGAATTATTTGCTTAGTGGTTGTCATTTTAATGAAATTTTAGTTGTTGAAATAGAAATCAATATTTGATTAGGAAAACTTTTCAAGTCAAAAATGATGTGATTCTGACCTTACACTAAATAATATTTATTATGTCATTACCCTTTTTGTAGTTTCTCTGTGTTTATGTCTGGCTTTAGAAAATTTTATATTTTTACAGATTGCAAATATTCTGTCATTAGATATTTATTGGTGTTCTAACATATCCAGGAAAACTTTCATGGGAAATATAAAAAAATCATACCTGATAGCTGTACCTCAAAGAACTTACAAGGTTTATATCCTAGTGAGAGGAGATAGTGCTTATCTTTATTATTTATTGACATAATGCCCAATAAATAATGAGCAGTGGAATAGTGACTTTTTGGTGGTCAAGGGCCTCTCTGAGAGGGTGACATTTGAACAGAGATCTAGAAGACATGAAAAATGACAGTCTTATGAATGCCGTGGATGAAGATCAAAGTGTGGTAGATGCATTAACCTGGCCTGGATTAGTGAATGGTGATTTAGGGATAGTTATGGGAAATGTGAGATAATTAGTGTGGGGTCATATCCTATATCTCCCTGAAAGTTCAGGTCAAGGGATATCACTTTGATTATGTAATAAGTTTAGGAAACTGTTATTGCAGGTTTGAGGAAAATGGCTTTATAAAAAACAACGCTGAGACAGTGAAATACAGGGTGAAATGAAAAAAAAACCAAACAAAAAAAAAGAAATATAGGGTGAAATGGAAAGTCTGAGCAGAGGAGAGAAGTCAACTTGTAATTAGGGCCTGAACTAGTAACATAAAAGTGCAAATGAAAAAGAAAATGCCAGCCAGAAAGATACTTCAGAAGAAGAATGGTTAAGCCTGATAAGATAGAATATCAGAGATGAAGAGAAGAAAGGGACGAAGTTGACCTGGAATTGGAATAGGACAGAATGAGATCTTTGGAAAGGGTTGTTTATGTGGTGAGGAAGAAGAGGGAGACAGTGAAGCTCCATTTTGATCATTTTAATTGAGGTTATGATAAGGTGTTCCGTTGAAGTGGTAGAGAGATTTTTGAGTTATTCACATAGAAACTGAAATGTGAGGGTAGACATGCCTACTGAATTTCAGAGAGGCCCAGAAGAGAACCTTAAAGAAGGTCCTTATTTACTTGGATTACCTGGGATAACGAGCATTGTCTTTACTTGGTCTTTCTGAGAGTTTTAGCTAGAAAATGTGGTGGTCATGGTGGTTTAAATATATCTAAGACAGTATCTTAGTCTACTTCTATATTTTAAAGAAAAAGCCTGAAACCTTAAAATATTTCATAGGCTCTTTTAGTGTCCTGGGTTTATCATCCTGAGTTCCAGTTGTTGTATAGTGCCAAGACAGATTGGTTTGAGTATGTATTAATTCTAGCAGATATCCTGGACTCTAAAAAAACCAAAAGCTTGTTTGCAAATGTTTTTTGTTCCTCTGCCTTATTGGCTTAAAAGGAGAGTAGAATGTGGTGAAATTTTAGCGCTCTTCTAGTGCTCAATGCTGTTTAATTGTTGTGAATTCTAGATTTTGTATTATTTATTTGCAAGCAGGATTCCACAAAGGATGTGAGGCAATTAAAAAAATTCAAGAGTACAGTTAAGAGAATCATATGAAAGAAAAAAATATAGACAGACTAATAAACTGAAGTAACATATCCTTTTAGAGATGCAAACTACATAGTCCATTCATTTTTTTAGAGAAAGACTGCAAACATTGTCCTGAACTTCCTTGGGGCCAAAACAAAAGGGGGATATGGGTCATTTATGGGATTCACAGTATCCATTGGATAAAAACATTGTTTCTCATGTTGCTGAAACCTGATGTACATAGAGACAGAATTTGGATAGTATTCTTCCAGCAGCCATACCATGAGCTTTTTATGATTTTTCTTATAATATTCCTTAGTGTAAGCAAATAGCTTGATGCAAAAAGCAATTTATTAGGGAGTTTAGGAGTCAGGTGAATCAGCAGAAGTCTAATCAGCCTGATCTAAGAATATAATTTAGAAATGTCTAAAGGACTAAATAGATTACATGGCCCCCAGAACCACATATAGAAAAATCTCTTTGTGTATTTTTATAGCCAAGTTTTAAGAAAGGTTGGAATAACAGAATTTTTAGTTCTAGTTCCTGACAACCTGGGTTTCATATATCTTCTTGTACTGATTAGAAGTCTTGTTAGTTGATTTCTAGTTCACTGAGGTTTTTATGCTTTATGACAACAAATTTAGCCTGAAATACATAAAATTGGAAATTTATGTGTTACCTGACATATGTAAAATTCTCACATGACACCTCTTTTTCTAAGCACCATGAGTTTGCCAGATAAAACCCAAAGATCTATAGTAGTAGTTGCAGCACAACATGAAACTGGCAACACTCTGTACTTTCTTAGCCATATTTCTAAATACTTCTCTTTCTTTCAAAGCTCCGCCTATAGCCTGTGTCTTTTGAGTCACCTGCCTCATTACTACTGTTTGATTTCTCTAGTAACCTCACTCCCTTCACAGATTGCCTGTAGAACTTGCTGACTGGCCTTTTCACCATTTGTTTTTCTTATTAATATTTTTTAGAATTTCTATATCCACTCTCTAAAACTACGTTGTAACTCACTGAGATAATTGACCTGCCCTGGCTTGTATTATTTTTGATTCCTCACCTCTAAGCATTGTGGTTTTCAGATTTGTACAGAGATTGAAGTGCTCTTTGCAGAATACCCCCGAGAAGCCAAACCAAGTGTCAAATTATGTGCTAAATCAGATGGTACCTCACCTTAGATTCTAGTTGAATAGGTAGAGGAAGTTCAAAGTTTTAAGAAAAAAAATAGGTAAAATTTAAAATTGAGAAAATTCTTTTAATTTTCTCCCCCTATGTATTGGATAAAAGATAAATTTCAACAGATTGTAGTATCTGAATAATGCAGCTCAGCTAATGGTGCACGTTCTGTGGAGCCTGGCTCGGGGTGGCACAGTGCCATGCACGTATCATAGTAGCTGCTGCATGAGGGGCGGTTGTTCGGCATGGCAGCAGTCAGAGTGCAATGGGGTTAAGTCTTCGTTTTCTCTTAATTCTTCAACTTGACTAATTGATTGGGGTGGGGGTGGGGGGTGTATAATCCAGTTTTGTGATTTCTTTTCGAATTGCATAGTGATAGTATAATTCTCTGTATAAAATTTTAAGGAATTCATCTGTTTTATTAATTGAAGGATACTTTCCTTAAATTATAGTGTTTAATAGATAAACTTATATTACTACTTAGGGAACAACAGTGACTCACACAATAATTATTAACCATATGGAAATTAAGTTGTATTTTATGAAATCTTGAAACTTTGAAATTGGTTTTAGGTGTTTAAAAAGTATAGTTGTATATTTTGAAATCTCTTTAAACGTTGAGACACTGATCTCATGAAAAGACAAACCCTTTGGAAGGTCAGTCATACTTTGAGGTGAGTTTAGTGCAAGAAGTGAAATTCTTTAGTTCTTTCATAGCAAATTCATTTGAAGTCTGATATTGGCTGTGAACTTCATAGGTTCTCTCCTTACCTGTGGAGTCACTTTCTTCATATTTGTCCCCAAACTGCTGCTACCAACCAGGAATGCTGTCTTAGACTTATCTATCTTTTTGTTTTTATTTCTGGCATTCCTTTCATACTTTGTTTGTATTTTCTGATTATAGGAGTAACAACTTCATCAATGACCCAGTTATTAATTACCTGCAGTTGCCAGGAACGTTAGTTACAGTAGATCCCCTACATGTGAATGAGTTCCATTCTGAGAGCATGTTTGTAAGTCCAATAAAGTTAGCCTAGGTACCCAGCTAACACAATCAGCTGTATCCCATTGCTTTTATGCTTGCTTCTGGACATCCTCAACTTGAAGTAAAGATACTATACTACTGTACTCTAAAATACACAGAACCCAGCCACTTGTAGAGGATGCATGCGTTACACTGTATGCCAGACATGAACTAACTTACATGATTAGACGTGTAAACACGTTTGCATCTTTGAAAGTTTGCAACTTGAAGGTTTGTATGTAAGGGATTTACTGTGCTTTTCATTAAATTTTGCAGCTGCTCTGTGAATGACTTTTAAATAGAACTTTTCCCCGTTGTCAAGGGCAAAAACACAACTCACACTTGCTTAAGCAAAAAAGGGTATTCTGAAGGATAGGCCAGATTCCTAGTTGGATGGAGCCAGGGACTTAGATGTTACCAGGAATTGTTCTCTCATTTCTCCAGTCTTTTCTTTTGCAGATAGATGTTCTGCACATATTAGAAAACACTGTACGGTAGCTTCAGGCTTACTTCATTACAGCTGGGCAACCCCGCCGCCTCCATGTTTCAAGAAGAGGACCTCAATTGGCCTTGTTGTGTCGTGGCGCATTTCTGGACTAACTTTGTGCTTGGAGGTACTCTTAGTTGGCCTGACCTTGTACATACCCATCTGGTTGGTGGGGAACTTTATCAAAGCCACATGGAATAGGTAGTGGGGCTGGAGGTAGTTCCCCAAAGGAAAGGGGTGAAGGGATGCTGGGCAGATAGCTGTATAGTACTACCACTCCTATTGTACAGATGAGGGGACTGAGACTTAGGGGTGTAAAGAAACTTGTTCAGAGACACAGAGCTAATAAATCTATACCTCACGTACAGTCTTTAGGGGTGCTCAGAGGGTAAAGTGTCTGCCTGCAATGTGGGAGACTTGGGTTTGATACCTGGATCGGGAAGATGCCCTGGAGAAGGAAATGGCAACCCACTCCAGTATTCTTGCCTGGAAAATCCCATGGACGGAGAAGCCTGGTAGGCTACAGTCCATGGGGTCACAAAGAGTTGGACACGACTGAGCGACTTCACTTTCTTTCTTTTTCTTTTCTTTATTCACATTAATCTCTGGTAAAAGAGGGAGTTACCTCCCTTTACCCTTAACCTCTTTCTTGACAAAGTGCCTTCCTAATTCTTTTCATTTTATGGACGGAGAAGTTAACTAGGGAAGAGTATTAAGTGAAACTATCCCCTTCCTTTTTTGGTTGAAAAACAGTGAGGAATAGAGTATATATAAAGTCTAAAATTGATGAGAAAACATCAATTTTAGGTGTTTGGTGGGGGCGGGGGGTGTAGCAGGGGAATGCAAGCCACCCAGTAGTTACCAGGCTACTTGGGGGAAGAAGATAACCTGTGTTTTGTCTCATTACTAGCATCATATTACTTTTCTAATGTTTATTATGGTAAGATCCACAGCTTTTCAGCTCCATGTATGTTAAATAGGCTCTTATGAACTGATCTAGAAATCCAGTTACTCTTACAATGCAGTTTCTGTAGGTGTAGTAAACCTCTGAAATACAGCTAACAGGCAAATAAGAGACTGTCAATGGTTGGTTATCTAAGTTAGGATCTTTATTCCCTGGAACGTGAAGGTGTAAAGGTGTTAGGGTTAGTGGGAACAGGTAAATCAGGAGATAGATTAACTCTGCAGAAAAAGAAAATGAAGGCTGTCAAAGGCAAAGTTTGTATCCAAGGTTCTGATGGTGTAATCATCTTCAGTCACTTAAAATCATCTGATTCTCCTTTTGTTTTTGTTTAGTTGATAAGTCATGTCCACCTCTTCTGTGACCCCATAGACTTGCAAGATGACCCCCTGGGTCAGCAAGATCCAAGAAGGGAATGGCAACCCACTCCAGTATTTTTGCATGGAGAATTCCACTGATAGAGTAGCTTGGCAATTTATAGTCCATAGGATCGCAAAGAGTCAGACACGACTGAGTGTCTAACGCTTTCACTTATTTTCTCCAAGGCATCTTCCTGACCCAGGGATTGAACTGTGTCTCCTGCATTGTCAGGCGGATTCTTTACCACTGAGCCACCAGGAAAGCCCAATTCTTCTTTAGCTTACTGTTATAAGTTGCTATCACCTGATATATTACATATTAATACATATTTTCTTACATAATGAAGTTTAAGTAATGAAAATGGGTCTTTTATTTATGGGATAGTGTATTTATGATTTAGCTCTTCACCATTGGCGGATAATTAAAGGTTGGCTATGTAAGAGAGGAATAAGTGAGAAAATATGAAATTCCTGGTAGAATGTGGAGCATGGCAGATGCTCATTATTACTTAGTTCTCTTTCTGGTTCTTGTCATCGTACTGTCAGTGTACTGTCCCTTTGGTAGTAAAGTCTTGTTTTCACTTTGTTTCTTATCATATATATTTGGTGATAACAAATTCATAAGGTATACTCAATTTCATAACATCAAACCATTTTTGTTTAAAACTTTAAAATCATTATTTTAGGAAATGGAATGCAGTGTGGAAGGTTTTTTTTCTTAGGAGTTTTAAATGTAGATTAGAGATTTCATGTCCAACTGGAGAACTTTTCTTCACCCAGGAAAGCTATTTACTTGGTAAACATGGCTACAAAGGATGAGCAGATTTTCTGTGTGCAATGGTACAACTGCAGAATGAAAACTATCAGTTCAGTTCAGTTTGGTCACTCAGTCGTGTATGACTCTTTGTGACCCCCATGGCCAGCAGCGCTCCAGGCTTCCCTGTCCATCATCAACTCCTGGAGCTTTCTCAGACTCATGTCCATCAAGTTGGTGATGCCATCCAGCCAACTCATCCTCTGTTGTCCCCTTCTCCTCCTACCTTCAATCTTTCCCAGTGTCAGGGTCTTTTCAGATGAGTCAGTTCTTTGTATCAGATAGCCAAATTATTGGAGTTTCAGCCTCAGCATCAGTCCTTCCAATGAATATTCAGAACTGATTTCCTTTAGGATGGACTGGTTGGATCTCCTTGCAGTCCAAGGGACTCTCAAGAGTCTTCTCCAACACCACAGTTCAAAAGCATCAATTCTTCAACACTCAGCTTTCTTTATGGTCCAACTCTTACATCCATACATGACTACTCGAAAAACCATAGTTTTGACTAGACAAACCTTTGTTGGCAAAGTAATGTCTCTGCTTTTTGATATGCTGTCTAGGTTGGTCATAGCTTTTCTTCCAAGGAGCCATTGTCTTTTAATTTCATGGCTGCAGTCACCATCTGCAGTGGTTTTGGACCCAAGAAAATAAAATATGTCACTGTTTTCACTGTTTCCCCATCTATTTGCCATGAAGTAATTGGACCAGGTGCCATGATCATAGTTTTTTAAATGTTGAATTTTAAGCCAGCTCTCCTCTTTTCACTCTCCTCTTCCACTTTCATCAAGAGGCTCTTTAGTTCTTCTTTGCTTTCTGCCATAAGGGTGGTGTCATCTGCATATCTGAGGTTATTGATATTTCTCCTGGCAATCTTGATTCCAGCTTGTGCTTCATCCAGCCTGGTATTTCGCATGATGTACTCTGCATGTAAGTTAAATAAGCAAGGTGACAATATACAGCCTTGATGTACGCCCTTCCCGATTTGGAACCAGTCCGTTGTTCCATGTCCAGTTCTAGCTGTTGCTTCCTGACCTACATGCAGATTTCTCAAGAGGCAGGTCAGGTGGTCTGGTATTCCCATCTCTTTAAGAATTTTCCACAGTTTGTTGTGGTCCACACAGTCAAAGGCTTTAGTGTAGTCAATAAAGCAGAAGTAGATGTTTTTCTCGAATTCTTTTGCTTTTTCTGTGATCCAACAGATGTTGGCAATTTGATCTCTGGTTCCTTTGCCTTTTCTAAATCCACATTTAACATCTAAAAGTTCATGGTTCATGTACTGTTGAAGCCTGGCTTGGAAAATTTTGACCATTACTTTGCTAGCATGTAAGATGAGTGCAATTGTGCAGTAGTTTGAACATTCTTTGGCATTGCCTTTCTTTAGGGTTGGAATGAAAACTGACCTTCTCCAGTCCTGTGGCTGAAAACTATATGTAATACAAATATTATTACTATTTCAATTTATAACTATTTTTATACTTTTTCATTTAGCATGCTAAAAGGTTCAGTTTTGTTTCTTTAATCTTGTTTTGTATATCATTTTAAGTATATTCCCAGTACCTAACTACAGGTGCCTGGTGGGCAGGGATTTGGTCTTTGACATTAAAGCCTGTAGAGTAGAATGCTGGATATGTACTGGGTACTTTATTATTTGCTGTGAGAAAGATCATAGTCTTCACTTAATCATTTTAGTTTGGTACAACAAGCCAAATCCTAATAATGTTGATGTTTAATTGGTGATGTCTAAAACAATTTTTTTGACATTTCATAAATAAAATTAGGTACTAGGAAAAGTTTAATGTCTAAAACCACTTATTCATTTTGTTGGACTTTAGGAATCACTTGAGGTGTGGCCTGCTTGGATACATGTTAAAATTAGCTTTTAAACAAAGTCACTGAAAGTGGTAAAGTCTCCTTATCTGTAGTTTGAACTTCAGCCAGCCTTACCTGTCCCAGACACTCTTGACTCTTGAAATTCCCTAAAGAATTTCTAGTATATGTGCCATGGAGAGGAATCAAAGATGTAATGAGGTTAGATAAATTCCTGGGTCAGATGAAAGGCAGTAGCTATAGAGATCAAATCCCATGGATCCCAAAGTCCAGAAGTGGAAGGAAATAAAAAAGGAAAAGGAAATTAGAGTGAAGTAGGAAGAAAATAGTAGCAATTTAAGAATTGTACTCAAGGTGGAGAAAAGAGGACTTTCTGTTGTTGTGAGGATTAGTAATGACTGTGATAAGAGGAAAGCTGACAAACTTGTTAGACCTTTATAACCACCTGGAGGTACTCAGTGCACAGGTGAGTAATTCTACATGATCTCTGAGACCAGCCCTGTCTTTTGAATAGGGGAATGTTGAAAATTTAGTGACTTGAACTCAAGCCTTCTGGGAACAATGACCTGGAAGAGTATGTGAAGTTCTACTCCCTTCTGTCATTAGTCAGGTGTTTATTGAGCTTCTTGGTGTAGATGCCACTGAGCTGTGCAATTGTCTGTGCATAGTATCTAAACCAGTTAGGTATAAATGAATAAATGAATGATGCCGTCTATGCACTTATTTACAAATTTATTGAGCACTTATTGTGTACTGGACATAGTATTCTACGTATTAAGAATACAGTGGTGAACCGTAAAGAATCATCTCTGCTATCATGGAGCATAAATATTAGTGAGAAAGACATGAAACAAACATACAAATATGTAAGTATAAACTGGGTTAATTACATGAAGATAGATAACAGGTGCTTTATTTACATAAAGTAGGAATGAAATAAGATAAAATATGTAAAATGCTTAGCAAAGGGCCTGGTTCATACCAGGTGATCAGTAAACTGTACCTGTTACTATTACTGTTACTACTACTTCTCTTCTTCCTCCTCATCAAGGCAAAAGAACAACAGCCAAATTGTCTGTAACAAGTGAGCCAAATGAACTTGATGGACAGGCTAAAGCTTGCACAAACTTGCTTGCCTCTAGTGACTTTAGACTATTTCATTGCAGGTTGTCCTCAGTGCGATGGTAGTAGTCTTTCAGTTTGTCCCAGTGATATGAAAAAGTAGAACCTTTGATAATAAAGTAGAACCTTTGATAACAGAGTTGTATGTAATTTTGGAAAACCAGCTTTGCATTTCAAAAAAAAGACAGCATTGTAAGGGTAAATTCACTATGAAAAGTCAGAATACTATAGAATATAGCATTTTTGGAGACTATTTAGCATTTATAATAAAATAAAGACTTGGTAATAAAGACTTGAAAATGTTAATATACCATCTTAAAAACAGGACTTTTTTTATTTCACAAATAATTTGCCAGGTAAATTGAATGCAAGCAAGAGAAACCATTTGAGATAAACACATGTAGGTGTCTATGGTTCACTCTGTTATTAATATGGAAGTACAGTAAAACCCTGTTATAGCACAAAAACTGGAGTGTGGAAGTTTTCATCATATTATTGAAGGATAGTGAAATAATGCCTCAGTAGCTACTTGAAAGTTCCAAGTGTTTAGAAGCCAATCACCAATTGTGTTCTATCGCAATTCAAGTTATTGTGAGATATATCTGAATGCTAATGACATGTTGAAGAATTTTGATAGTGACAGTGAAGATTTTTTTGGACAGGGAAAAGTATTTGGGGAAATCATACTTTGATTTTTCAATTAATAACAGTTGAAAAATTGACAAATTTCTTGACAATTTTGTAGAAAAGTACAGTACATTATGGCTAAACTTTTTTGACTGTGATCCATAAGAAGAGATACATTTTACTCTGTGACTGTTACTTAGCATACAAATAGGATAAACCAAAGTTTTATGAAACAATTTGCATTCCAGCATTTTCTGTAATATTCTATTTCAGTTTTTAAGAAAATGCTGTGTGTAATTCATTAATTTTATGATCTACTGGGGAGGGGTCACAACTTGCAACTTGAAAAACATTGCATCAAATGGCTGTGTGTTAAGTGGAACTTCAGAAAGGAATTTCAGGTTATTTCAGAAGCACAAGAACAGCAGTTTCCCTAGTAGTGTATCCCACACCATTAATAATAGATGATTAACAGGTACCAACTTCACATCATTTGGCTGCATTGGGTGGTCTTTTAAAAAAGATAGATGTATATTTGTTTTCATATGCATAACTCTCACTGGAAGGATGCATATGAAATTAATAGTAACATGAGTTGCTTGAGGGACAGAGAACTGAGTATCTGAGAGCAGTGGTGGGGATAAGACACTTCAAGTATATATTTCCTTTCATTTTTCATTCTTTTAAAATTTGAGTCATGTGAATATTTTAAAAGTTAAATTTAATATCAATGATATTAAATTTATCAATAAATAAATTCTGCTTCTATAATAGAGAAAAAGGGGGAGAGAGGGACTCTGATATGGATCAGGGTTCGGTAGTAAAAATTGCTGTGACAGATTAGCAGTGTCTGGCATGGGATTGGCGGTTACAGCCTGTACACTCTGTTTGCTTCCCTTGATCTAGACCAGAACTGTGTTGACAGTACCATGCAAGAACGTTTAATGACTCATTAAAAACCGTCAATTTGTGTCCCATACTATGCATGTTATAGGGCAATGTATACTTTGTTTTAGAAATTTTTTTTCCTATGGAAGATAGTTAATTTATTAAACATTTTTGTTTTTAAATTTTAACTTATGTAGAAATAATTTCAAACTTTCAGAAAAGTTGTACAAATATGAAAATTACAAATAATACTTGAACCCAGAGTCACATTTTGTTAACATTTTACCCCATTTACTTTATTGTTTTATCTATCTATCTGATTTACTTTTGTCCAAACCATTTGAGAGAAACAAAAATACCATACCCTTTTATTCCTAACTACTTCAAAGTGTATTTTCTAAGGTTAGAGATATTTCTATACTTAATTATAGTACAGTTATCAGGTCTAGTATATTTAATATTGATACCATACTTTTACCTAAACTATTGTACTGGCTGTTTTCTGTTTTTGTCAATTGACCGAGGAATGTCCTCTATGGAATTTTTCCCCTTTTCTAACACAGGATCCAGACTAGTGTTAGATATTGCATTTAGTTGTGTCTCTTTAACCTCCTGTGATCAGAAACATTTCCAAAGCCTGCCTTTCTTTCTTTTTTTTTTTTTTTAAACATTGAGGTTGCTGAAGAATACAGCTCCCTGCCCCACTCCCTTTTAAAGAAAATAGAATGTTGATTATTCTGGTGTTCCTTCATGATTAGATTCAGATTATGCGTTCTCAGCCAGAACTGATAGGTCTTACTGAGGATCACATCTGGAGGCATGGGAAGGCCATCTGTCCCTCTTTAGTGATATTAGAGTACTTGGTTAAGATGGTGTCTAGTTTCTACTGTTTGATAAATACAGTAGAACTCCCCTGCAGCCAATAAGCAATCCATGAGAAGACATTTTAAAGCCATGCACAATTTCCTGCTCCTTACCAAAGTACCTACCTAGATTTAGCATCCACTGTTTATAAATGGATTCAATCTTTACTGTGTAGGCTGCAAAGTGCTAAGTTTTCCAGTTCTACCACTATCTCCACATTTACCAGGTGGTATTCAGCATTCTGCTGTGAATGAGAGTTTTCCTTTCTTCCCTTTTATTTGTTGTTACGAACTCATAAATTCTCTTTTTCCTCCAATGATACGTAATTCATTTTGTGAAGTAGAGGATTTGATTTTGGAGTCAGTGGATAACTTTAGGAGGTCAGTAATCATCTTGAAACTGTCTGCCAGATTCTGTGTTGTTCTGCAAAGAGTGTCTATAACTTTCATCAGAACCTCTAAGAAGTTCTTGGTTCGGTGTTAAATTCCTCTAGGTTGAAGGATTGAAATGTTAAGCTATCTATGACCCTTATCTATTTGCATAGTCTTTCTGCTTTCTATCCCAAATGATAAGTAACTGAGGTGTTCGAATCACAGTATATGTCCCTCTCCGCTTTTTTAAAATGAATCTAATTTGAGTATGGTTGATTTACAATGTTGTGTTAGTTTCTGCTGTACAGAAAAGTGAATATATTCCACTTTTTTGTCTATTGTTTTTAAACCGCAACTGAAACTAGTATTATATTTCAATTACTTTAATTTTTTGCTAAAATATTTAATAAGTGTTAATATCATCAATGCCTCTGTAGCAGCAGTGTATGGTGTATAGAGCCAGTCTTGTGAAGTAATGAATTACCTTGATTTAATTTGAAATTTTAAATCCAATGTTTTTTACACTGTAGTTTTATTAGCTCTATGGGAGTGAGCTACATGATGTTGTGCACTGAAAATTACCCAAATGTTCTGGCCTTCTCTTTCCTGGATGAGCTTCAGAAGGAGTTCATTACTACTTATAACATGATGAAGACAAATACTGCTGTCAGACCGTACTGTTTCATTGAATTTGGTAAGGGCCTGAATTTTTTTTTTCCCCTTTTCATTATCCTGTCTCTATTCAGTCATAAATGATTTTTCATCTAATACTAAGGGACAGAGAGAAAACTCAGAAAATTCTACTAACTTGCTTTTGACAGAATAGTTTGACAGTCTATAAATTATGGCAACTTCTTCACTTGGATGCCTATTAGAAAAGGTTCTGTTTGAACTCTGTAGAGGATCGTGATTATTGGCTCAAAGAATTAATCCCAGAGGATAATTTCTCAGTGAGAAATTTATAAGCTAGAGATCCAGAGCTTTGTGTTTATGTGATAGTATTTTTAGGCTGCTTAATGTAGAACAAAAGTTGGCAAACATTTATTGGAAAGGACCAGATAGTACAATTTTAGGCTTTAAGGATTATTTTCTCACTGTCTCAGCCCTTGCCATTATAGCTTGAAAACAGCCATAGGCAATGCAGAAATGAATGAGTATATTTATATTCTAGCAACATTTTATTCACAAATAGAACCAACAGGCTAGATTTGGCCTGTGGACATTAGTTTGCTTGACTCCTGATGCAGAAGGGGGAAAAGGGTAAATTCAGGGTGCAAATAGTGGAAATAAAATTAGGAGAAATTTAGGAAATGTCTTTTATTCATTTCATTAAATTTGTTCTTTAAAGCATATGTTCTAATGGTATAAGCAATAAATAAGAAAACATTTATATGAACATGCAATTTACAGTATATATTTTAATGTAATTACAACTGGTAATACTTACAGATAGTATTTTATGAGATCTGAATCCCTGTACAAATTAAGGCTTTGGTTCAAATTTAAAGGGAGCTGTTTTCAGTTTTTTTTTTTTAAGAAGTTCAGAGTAATTCCTTGAAGTGGATATAATTGTAGACATATTCTCACAATCATGTAATATTAAATCCTTAGTTTCTTTATAATTACTAGTTTCTAGAGTATAATTTCTAGTGAAAAAAACTGATGATGCCATGATATATTAACCATTAAACACAAATAATATTAGGGCATTCCATGACAGGTTGAACATTTAGGATAACAAACTGTTTATCACCAAATTTACTGTCTGTAAACATCACACTTTCAAATGATTTAATTAACAAATGACTGCAAGGAAATTTATTTTTTATTTTACATAGATAACTTCATTCAGAGGACCAAGCAGCGATATAATAATCCCAGGTCTCTTTCAACAAAGATAAATCTGTCTGACATGCAGATGGAAATCAAACTGAGGCCCCCTTATCAAATTTCCATGGGTGAGCTGGGGTCAGCCAATGGAGTCACATCTGCATTTTCTGTTGACTATAAAGGTGCTGGTAAGATTTCTTCTGGTGAGTTCTGGATCTCAATTACTTCATTAAAAAAGTGTTTTCTAAGAACTGAGGGACTCTTAAAAAAATGAATTAATTTATTCTAAAATTTTAAAGCAAGTACATGAGAGAATGTAGACGCTCAAAGTAATTAATCATTTCTCCCAATGTTTTATATAGTTATCTCTCAGATATGTGATTGATCAGAAAAATACTTTTAAACAGCAATCTCAAAGGAACTCTTCGCTAGAAAAACATTTAAGAAGGTTTCTTTGTACACATTTTTCTTGAAAAGAATAATAGTTTATTTGCAATGTATACCTATAGGCATGTAAAGTGCTTTGCATTGTGTAAAAATGACATTTGAGGTCAGGGTTCTTGACTGTCATGGAAAATATGATCATCTACTCAGAGGTCCCTGTCAAACAAGGAGTGCCATTCTCAACAGTTGTGACATGTTGAAAAGTTCTGCTTAAAAGTAAAACTCTTGTTATTTTATAAGGTAGTATATGCCACTGTTGAATTGCTTATTTTAAAAATTCTTTCTTGTATTTTTGAGCTAAAATCTGTTCCCTCTAATGCCTACATTTGTCTAAGTTCTGTGATCTCTCCCTCCCTGGCTTCAGCTGTACCAAAACAGTGAAATCAGCAGCTTTGTGTCCTTTTTATCCTGTTAGTCTGATTGACTTCATGTAAAATATCCCCAATTTCCTTACCCTTTTTGTCTATTGTATTTTGAAACCCTCCTCATCCTGGAAGCTTCCTCTTTATATGCTTATGTTTGTTAGTATTCTTCAGATGTGGCATTCAAGGCCGAACACAACATTTCATGTTTGGTTTGATTAATACAAATTATGGGAGAGAGAGGAAGCAGATTTTACTAAAATAATCCAGCTAGTCAGAAAACAAGTAAACAAATAGTATTAACAATCCCTGGGGGAGAGGAGGTGGATCAGTACCCAGAGTTGTTAAAATATAGTTTCTAAAATTCCTAGTTTCCAATAAAAACAATTACAAGACATTCAAAAGAAAAGGAAAGTATAATTCATTCACTGAGGACGGGGTATGGTAGGGAAGGCAGGCAATAGAAACTGCCTGTGAGAATGATCTGATGTCAGATTTAACAGACAAAGACTTCAAAGTAGCCATTATAATTTTTTTTCAAAAAACCAAAGGAAGCCATGATTAAAGAATATGATAGTGATGTCACATCAAATAGATAGTATTAATAAAAGAAATTTTAAAGTAAAGGAACCAAATGGAAATTCTGGAATTGACAAATACAGCTGAAATAAAAAACTTGCTAGTTGGGCTCAACAGTAGATTTGAACAGGCAGAAAAAAGATCAATAGAGATTATGTAATCCAAAGAACAGAGAGAAAAGTGAAGAAAAATGAACAGAACTTCGAAAAATGTGGGTCCCTATTAAGCACACTAACATATGCATGATGGGAGAACCAGAAGGAAAGGAGGGGGGAGAGCAGAAGAAGCATTGAAGAAATAAGAGCTGAAAAGTTTCTACTTATTCAAATATGTCAATCTACTTCTCCAGGAAGCTCAAGGAATTTCAAATAGGATACATGCAAGAGATTCACAAATAGATGAATCATTAAAAATGCTGAAAGACAAAGAAAACTCTTTAAAACAGCAAGAGAAAAACAACTTGTCATTTGCAAGGTTAACCACAACAAAATTAACAACTGCCTTCTCAACACAGACAGTGGGGACAAGAAGGTAATGGGATAATATGCTCAAAAAACTCAAAGGGAAAAAAAAACTCAACCAAGAATCCTACATATAGCAAGGCTGTTTTTCAAAAATGAAGGTGAAATAAAGATATTTGCAGATAAGCAGAAGATGAGAGAATTTGTTGCTGGTGGACTCACCTTAAAGAAATACTAATGGAAATTCTTCATATTTGAAAGCAAGACCCAGACAATAATTTGAATCCATACTGAAAGAAAAAAAAGCAAAGAGCAATTGTAAAGGTAATTAGGCAATAAAATGTATTTTCTTCTTTTCTAAGTCAGTTAAAAGCAATAGTATAAAGCTATATATACATAGTCTCAGTAGATGTGGAAAAAGCTTTTGACAAAGTTCAACAACCATTTGTGATGAAAGCTCTCCAGAAAGTAGGCTTAGAGAGAACCTGCCTCAACATAATAAAAGCCATATATGACAAACCTCTTGTGTTGTTGGAAGAGGGTATTTGCTATGACCAGTGCAGTCTCTTGGCAAAACTCTATTAGCCTTTGCCCTGCTGCATTCTGTACTTCAAGGCCAAATTTGCCTGTTACTCCAGGTGTTTCTTGACTTCCTACTTTTGCATTCTAGTCCCCTATAATGAAAAGGACATCTTTTTTGGGTGTTAGTTCTAGAAGGTCTTGTAGGTCTTCATAGAACTGTTCAACTTCAGCTTTTTCAGCATTACTGGTCAGGGCATAGACTTGGATTACCGTGATATTGAATGCTTTGCCTTGGAAACGAACAGAGATCATTCTCTTGTTTTTGAGATTGCATCCAAGTACTGCATTTCAGGCTCTTTTGTTGACTATGATGGCTACTTCATTTCTTCTAAGGGATTCTTGCCCACTGATGCTGCTGCTAAGTCACTTCACTCGTGTCTGATTCTGTGCGACCCCATGGACTGCAGCCTACCAGGCTTCTCTGTCCATGGGATTTTCCAGGCAAGAGTACTGGAGTGGGGTGCTATTGCCTTCTCCGATTCTTGCCTACAGTAGTAGATAAAATGGTTATCTGAGTTAAATTCCCCCATGCCAGTCCATTTTAGTTAACTGATTCTTAAAATGTCGACGTTCACTCTTGCCATCTCTTGTTTGACCACTTCCAATTTGCCTTGATTCATGGACCTAACATTCCAGGTTCCTATGCAATATTGCTCTTTACAGTATCGGTCTTTGCTTCTATCACCAGTCACATCCACAACTGGGTGTTGTTTTTGCTTTGGCTCCATCTCTTCATTCATTCATGCAAAGATGGGCACAATAAAAGACAGAAATGGTATGGACCTAACAGAAGCAGAAGATATTATGAAGAGGTGGCAAGAATACACAGAACTATGTGAAAAAGGTCTTCAAGAACCAGATAATCAGTGGTTTGATCACTCACCTAGAGCCAGACATCCTGGAATGCAAAGTCAAGTGGGCCTTAGGAAGCATCACTACAAACAAAGCTAGTGGAGATGATAGAATTCCAAGTTGAGCTCTTTCGAATCCTAAAAGATGATGCTATGAAAGTGCTGCACTCAGTATGCCAGCAAATTTGGAAAACTCAGCAGTGGCCACAGGACTGGAAAAAGTCAGTTTTCATTCCAATCCCAAAAAGAAAGGCAATGCCAAAGAATGTTCAAACTACTACACAATTGCACTCATCTCACATGCTAGTAAAGTAATGCTCAAAATTCTCCAAGCCAGGCTTCAACAGTACATGAACCATGAACTTCCAGATGTTCGAGCTGGTTTTAGAAAAGGCAGAGGAACCAGAGATCAAATTGCCAACATCTGTTGGATCATTGAAAAAGCAAGAGAGTTCCAGAAAAACATCTATTTCTGCTTTATTGGCTATGCCAAAGCCTTTGACTGTGTAGATCACAACAAACTGGAAAATTCTTAAAGAGATGGGAGTACCAGACCACCTGACCTGCCTCCTGAGAAATCTGTATGCAGGTCAAGAAGAAACAGTTAGAACTGGACATGAACAGCAGAGTGGTTCCAAATAGGGAAAGAAATATGTCAAGGATGCATATTGTCACCCTGCTTATTTAACTTATATGCAGAGTACATCATGAGAAACACTTGGGCTGGATGAAGCACAAGCTGGAATCAAGATTGCCAGGAGAAATATCAATAACCTCAGATATGCAGATGATACCACCCTTATGGCAGAAAGCAAAGAGGAACTAAAAAGCCTCTCAATGAAAGTGAAAGAGGAGAGTGAAAAAGTTGGCTTAAAGCTCAACATTCAGAAGGCTAAGATCATGGCATCCAGTCCCATCACTTCATGACAAATAGATGGTGAAACAGTGGAAACAGTGTTTCCACTATTTTTGGGGGCTCCAAAATAACCCCAGATGGTGATTGCAGCCATGCAATTAAAAGACGTTTACTCCTTGGGAGAAAAGTTATGAGCAACCTAGACAGCATATTAAAAAGCAGAGACGTTACTTTGCCAACAAAGGTCCATCTAGTCAAGGCTATGGTTTTTCCAGTGGTCATGTATGGATGTGAGAGCTGGACTATAAAGAAAGCTGAGCGCCGAAGAATTGATGCTTTTGAACTGTGGTGTTGGAGAAGACTCCTGAGAGTCCCTTGGACTGCAGGGAGATCCAACCAGTCCATCCTAAAGGAAATCAGTCCTGAATATTCATTGCAAGGACTGAGGCTGAAGCTGAAACTCCAATACTTTGGCCACCTGATGTGAAGAACTAATTTGAAAAGACCCTGATGCTGGGAAAGATATGAAGGCGGGAGGAGAAGGGGACAACAGAGGATGAGATGGTTGGATGGCATCACCGACTCAATGGACATGAGTTTGAGTAAACTCCAAGAGTTGTTGATGGACAGGGAGGCCTGGCGTGCTGTGGTCCATAGAGTCGCAAAGAGTCAGACCCAACTGAGCAACTGAACTGATGACAGATGTACAGCTAGCATCATACTCAATAGTGAAAGGCTGAAAGCATTTCCTCTAAGATCAAGAACAAGACAGCAAGCGTCTTTTAATTTCTTGGCTGCAGTCACCATCTGCATTGATTTTGGAGCCCAAGAAAATGAAAAATGACACTGTTTCCACATTTTCCCCATCTATTTGCCAAAGTGATAGAATTGGATGCCATGATCTTAGTTTTTAAATGTTGAGTTTTAAGCCAGCTTTTTCACTCTCCTCTTTCACTTTCATCAAGAGGCTGTTTAGTTCCTCTTTGCTTTCTGCCATTTAAGTGATATCATCTGCATATCTGAGGTTATTGAAATTTCTCCGAGCAGTTTTGATTCCAGCTTGTGATTCATCCAGCCTGGGATTTTGCATGATGTACTCTGCATATAAGTTAAATAAGCAGGGTGAGAATATACAGCCTTGATGTATTCCTTTCCCAATTTGGAAACAGTCTGTTGTCCCATATCTGTTTTTAACTGTTGCTTCTTGTCCTGCATACAGCTTTCTCAGGAGGCAGGTAATGTGGTCTGGTATTCCCATTCTCATTAAAAATATTCCACAGTTTGTTGTGATCCACACAGTCAAAGCCTTTAGTGGATCAAGTGGATGTTTTTTGGAATTCCCTTACTTTTTCTATGATCCAGTGGATGTTGGCAATTTGATTTCTGGTTCCTCTGTCTTTTCTAAATCCAGTTTGCACATCTGGAAGTTCATCGTTCATGTACTGCTGAAGCCTGGCTTGAAGGATTTTCAGCATAATCTTCCTGGCCTGTGAAAGAAGTGCAATTGTATGGTAATTTGGATATTCTTGGCATTGCCTTTCTTTGGAATTGGAATGAAAACTGACCTTTTCCAGTCCTGTGGCCACTGCTGAGTTTTCCAAACGTGGAAAATCCTGAAGATGCTACCAGAAAACTACTAGAGCTCATCAATGCATTTGGTAAAGTTGCAGGATACAGAATTAATACACAGAAATATCTTGCTTTCCTATACACTAACAATGAAAGATCAGAAAGAGAGATTAAGGAAATAATTCCATTTACCATTGCATCAAAAAGAATAAATAAAATACCTAGGAATAAACTGATCTAAGAAAGTAAAAGACCTGTACTCAGAAAACTGTAAGATACTGATGATAGAAATCCAAGATAACAAAAATAGATGGAAAGATACACTGTGTTCTTGGATTGGAAGAATCAATATTGTCAAAATGTTATACTACCCAAAAGCGGTTTATAGATTTAATGCAATCCCTATTCAAGAGCATTTTTCAAAGAATTAAAAGAAAAAATTTTATAATTTGCATGGAAACAAAAAAGACTGAATAGCAAAAGCATCTTGAGAAAGAAGAATGGAGCTGGAGGAATCAGGCTCCCTGACTTCCGACTATACTACAAATTTGCAATAATCAAAACAATATGGTACAGGCACAAAAACAGAAATACAGATCAGTGTAACAGGATAGAAAGGCCAGAGGTAAACCCATGCCCCTTTGGCCATCTAATGTATGAAAAAGGAGGCAAGAATATACAATGGAGAAAAGACAGTCTCTTCAATAAATGGTGCTAGTAAAACTGAACAACTGCATGTAAAAGAATGAAATTAGAACATTCCCTAATATCACACACACACACACACACACACACACACACACACACAACTCAAAATGGATTAAAGACCTAAATGCTGGACACCATAAAACTCTTAGAGGAAAATGTAGACAGAACATTCTCTGACATAAATCACAGCAAGATATTTTTTGATCTACTGCCTAGAGTGATGGAAAAAAAGACAAAAATGAACAAATGGAACCTAATTAAATTTAAAAGCTTTGCACAGCAAAGGAAACCACAAAACAAAAAGACAACCATCACATGGGAGAAAATATTTGCCAATGAAGCAACAGCAGGGATTAATCTCCAAAATATACAAACACCTCATGCAGATCAATATAGAAAGAAAATTAACAACCCAATCAAAAAAAGTGTGGAAGACCTAAATAGACATTTCTTCAAAGAAGACATATAGATGGCCAACAGATACATAGAAAGATGCTCAACATTATTATTAGAGAAATGCAAATCAAAACTACAATGAGGTATCACCTCACACCAGTCAGCATGGTCATCATCAAAAATTCTACAAACAATAAATGCTGAAAATGGGAACCCTCCTACACTGTTGATGGGAGTGTAAAGTGGTACAGCCACCTTGGAGAATAGTATGGAGGTTTCTTAAAAGAGTAAAAATAGAGCTATCATATGACCCAGCAGTCCCATTGCTAGGCATATATCTGGAGAAAACCATATTTCTAAAGGATGCATGTACTCCAGTGTTGATTTCAGCACAGCGGGCAATGCAAATGTCCATTGACAGAGAAATGGATAAAGAATAGCTTCTTTATTCTTTCTACTGTACATATACACAGTAGAATACTTGTGTGTTTACTTGGCCATAAAAAGGAATGGAATAATGCCGTTTGCAGAGATGTGGATGGACCTAAAGATTATCATAACAGGTGAAGTATGTCAGAAAAAGATGTTGTATAATAATGCGGCTTTTCTGGTGGTTCAGATGATGAAGAATCTGCCTGCAGTGCAGGAGACCTGAGTTCGATCCCTGCATTGGGAAGATCTCCTGGAGAAGGAAATGGCAACCCACTCCAATATTATTGACTGGAGAACTCCATGGACAGAGGAGCAGCAACTAACACTTTATATGTGGATTTAGAAGAATGGTAGAGATGAACCTATTTGCAAAACAGAAATAAAGACACTGACATAGAGAACAAATGTATGGCCACCAAGGGGTGGGAGAAAGAGAGAGAGGGAAGAACTGGGTGATTGGGACTGACATATGTACACTGCTAGATATAAAATCTGGAATAGGAAATGGCAGCCCACTCTAGTATTCTTGCCGGGATAATCCTGTGGACAGAGGAGCCTGGCAAGCTACATACAGTCCATGGGGTTGCCAGGGTTGGACACGACTTAGCCACTAAACCACCACTATGTATAAAATAGATAATGAGCACAGGGAATTCTCCTCAGTGCTCTGTGGTGAGTTAAATGGGAAGGAAATCTATGAAAGTGTGGATATATGTATATGTATGGCTGATTAACTTTGCTGTACAGCAAGAAAATAATACAGCATTGTAAAGCAGCTATTTGTTGTTGTTTAGTCGCTAAGCTGTGTCAGACTCTTTGCAACCCCATGGACTGCAGCTCCCCAGGCCTCCCTGTCCCTCACTATCTCCTAGAGTTTGCCCAGATTCATATCCTTCAAATCGGTGATGCTGCCCAATCATCTTATTGTCTGCCACTCTGTTCTCCTTTTACCCTCAATCTTTCCCAGCATCAGGGTCTTTTCCAATGAGTTGGCTGTTCGCATCAGGTGGCCAAAGTACTGGAGCTTCAGCTTCAGTGTCAGTCTTTCCAATGATTATTCAGGGTTAATTTCCTTTAGGATTGATTGGTTTGATCTCCTTGCTGTCCAAGGGGCTCTCGAGAGTTTTTTCCAGCACCTCAATTTGAAAAGCAACTGTATTCCAATAAAAATTAATAAAAAATAAAACTGTGTATATTTTGCTACCTATGACATATAGAAATATAATGTATTTTCTGTTTCTATAGTGCAAAGGAGGTATATGGTGGCAAAGTTCCATTGGGTTAGAGAAATGACCCCAGATGGTAATTTGATACCCCAGGTAGTAATTTGATTCCACAGGAATAAATGAAAAAGCCAGAAATGATAAGAATTCATATTAACAAAAACCTGAAAAAATATAATTGCAGCCCTTTTTCCTCTTAATTTCTTTAAAAGACCTACACATACACACAGAGCAAAGCCACAAAAACAGGAGAAAGGGAATAAAGCCATATAGGAGTAATTTTTCTGTAGCTCATTTGAATTAGGTTAGTATAAATCTGAAGCTGTTTCTGATAAGTTAAGATGTATATGGTAAATTCTAGAGCAGACACTAAGCAAATAACTCAAAGAGTGAAAAATCATTGAAGAAAAACACTGCAGTATTCACTTACTGTAAGTATAGCAGTAAGTAAGGAATAGAGCAAAAAGTATGAGGGATATCAAAATGAGTAAAAATGGCAGGTGTAAATCTTCTGTCTCAATAATCACATCATATGTGAATGGATTTTTTAAAATGTGAATGGATGAGACATTCCAGTCAAAAGTTAGAGATTTTAAAAGTGGATTAAAAAACCAAAATTCAAAGATACAGATAGATTGAAAGTAAAAGAAAGAAAAGAGATATATATTGCAAACGACAACCAAAAGAGAGCTGGAGTGGCTATTTTGATACCAGACAAATGGAATTTAAACAGAAACCAATACTAGAAAAAAAGGACACTTTATAATGATAAAAGGAATCGATATACTAGGGTATAACAGTTTTAAATACATATGCATTTCTCAACAGAGAAAATCCTAAAGAATTCACCAAAAAACTGTTAAACTAATGCATCAAGCAAGGTTATAGGGTACAAGACCAAAATAGAAAAGTCATTTATTTGTGTTCTAAATAACAGCAGTGAATAATCTGAAACGGAAATTAAGAAGATCCTAGCAACTACAGACATGACAAAACAAGACAGACATGTATATATTCTACTGTTTGCAATTAGAAAGAAAGAAAATCCCATATGCTGAGAAGTACCAAACAGGAAGAAATTAAAGAAGACCTAAATTAACGGGAAGTAAAGTAGTCCTTTATTCACGGATTCAAAGACAGTATTGTTTTCATAGCCATACTCCTAAATTGATACACAGCTTCAGTGAAGTCTCTGAAAATTCCAGCTTTTGTGTGTGTGTGCAGAAATTGGCAAACTGATCCTAAAATTCATATGGAAATGCAGGGAACTAAGAATAGTCAAAATAATCTTGAAAAAGAATAAAGTTGGGGGACTCACACTTCTAGCTTACTACCAGGCTGGATAGTCAGGACTGTAGTTCTGGTGTAAAGATAGACATCCAGATCAACAGACTAGAATTGAGAGTACAGAAAGAAATTCTTCAATTCATTTTTAAGAAAAATGCCAAGACAATGGTGAAAGAATAGTCTTTTCAACAAATAATTCTGGGACAAGTGGATACCAACTTGCAAAAGAATGAAGTTAGACCTCTACCTTACAAAATGTGTTGAAACTGACTCAGAATGAATCAAAGATCTAAATTTAACAGCTAAAACTGTGAGATTCTTAGGAGAAAACTTACTTCTACATTTCTACAAAGAAAATGTGCAGCTGGCTAATTAGCACATGAAAAAATGTTGAACATCATTTAGTCACTCAGTCATGTCTAACTCTTTGTGACCCCATGGACTGCAGCACTCCAGGTTTCCCTGTCCATCACCAACTCCCGGAGCTTGCTGAAACTCTATTGAGTCGGTGATGCCATCCAACCATCTCCTCTGTCATCCCCTTTTCCTCCTGCTTTCAATCTTTCCCAGCATCAGGATCTTTTCCAGTGAGTCAGTTCTTCGTATCAGGTGGCCAGAGTGTTGGAACTTCAGCATCAGTCCTTCCAATGAATAGTCAGGACTGATTTCCTTTAAGATTGACTGGTTTGATCTTGCAGTCCAAGGGACTCTCAAGAGTCTTCTTCAACACCACAGTTCAAAAGCATCAATTCTTCAGCGCTCAGCTTTCTTTATGGTCCAACTCTCACGTCCATACATGACTACTGGAAAAACCATAGCTTTGACTAGATGGACCTTTGTCGACAAAGTAATGTCTCTGCTTTTTAATATGCTGTCTAGGTTGGTCATAGCTTTTCTTCCAAGGAGCAAGCATCTTTTAATTTCATGGCTGCAGTCACCATCTGCAGTGATTTTGGAGCCCCCAAAAATAAATTCTTTGTTCAAGAAAGTGCCATTGTTTCCTCATCTATTTGCCATGAATTGATGGGGCCAGATACCATGATCTTAGTTTTTTGAATGTTGAGTTTCAAGCCAGCTTTTTAACTCTCCTCTTTCACTGTTACATTGTTAATCATTAGTAAAAAGCAAAGCAAGGTGTTAAGATACCGCTTCACACCCACTAGGATGACTATAACAGGACAGACAATAACAAGTGTTGGCAAGGATGTGAAGAATTTGGAACATTCTTATGTTGTTAATAGGATTTTAAAATGGTGCAGCTGCTTTGGAAAATAGTTTGAAAGTTCTTGGAAGAGTAAACAGAGTTATCATATGACCCAGCAATTCTAGTTCTTGGTACATACCCCAGAAATTGAAAGTGTATGTCTAAACAAAAATTTGTACATGAATATGCATACCAGTTAAAAAGTAGAAATAACCCAAATGTCCATCAGCTCATGAATGAATAAAGTATGGCATATTCACGCAATAGAATATTACTAAGTAATAAAAAAAGAATGAAGTATTGATATTACATGGTACCATATGAACTTTAAAACATGCTATGTGAAAGAAGCCAGGTACAAAGGTCACATATTTATAATTCATTTATTCAATATGTCCAGAGTAGGCAGATCTACAGAGATAGAAAGTATATTTGCAGTTGATAGGAGCTGGAGGGAAATAGGCATAATAACTACTAAATGTTATGAGGTTTCTTTTTAAGGTGATAAAAATGTTGTGGAATTAGTTGATAATGATGGTACAACTCTGTGAATGTATTAAAATTTCTGAATTGTACACTTTAAAAGGGTGAATTTTATTATATTTGGATTATATTTCAATTATTAAAATCAGTAATAAATGAAGGGGTTATTACTTTAAAGACTTCCAATAATGATGGAATAGGGTCATGTCTGACTCTTTGTGACCCCATGAACCATAGCCTGCCAGGCTCCTCTGTCCATGGAATTTTCCAGGGAAGAATACTGGAGTGGGTTGCCATTTCCTTCTCCAGGGGATCTTCCTGACCCAGGGATTGAATCTGGGTCTCCTGCATTGCAGGTTGATTCTTTACCATCTGAGCCCCCAGGGAAGATATTCAGACCAGTAGTCCCATGAAATACATGTAGACAAGCTAAGTGGAATGTATATATTATATAGAATAATAGGTCTAATATAGATTTTAATTTAAAATATAATGTTCCTGAAGTCTTTGGAGACCTAAGAATATTACTAAGAATTACTAGGTTACAGGGGAAAATGGAGGCTCAGGAAAATGAGCCCAATGTTTGGAACTACTTTTTTGGTGGGGAGGCTTTTTCCAATTCTGGAGGGAACTACTGATAACCTCTCAAGACCTGGGAGACAGGGATTAGAGAACAGAACCCACCAAGGTGGTGAACCTCATGAGCAACTCTTCAGCTTTGGGTTAGAATTTTGCGTGTCTGCACTTTAAGAAAAGGATAGACAGGAAGGAGTATGAAGTAGATAGGCTTTATGTATGAAGTAGATAGGCTTTATCAGGACTGAAGCTTAGTTTTGAACTATATTGGTCTCTAAAACTGAATTGAGCCGATTATACCATGCTTTGCTTCAAAGATCCTGGCAGAAACAAACAAATTTCCTAGGAGAAATAGCCTCACAAGCTTTAGATGTCTACAATACGATTTTGAAAATAGATTGGCAAGCAATCAAAAATAACCAGATTCCTTGAGGAGACTAGACTATGTGAATGCAAACCATTAGACACATACACACACACTCTCTCTCTGTCCCTCACACAGAAACTGTGGAGGCCAGAAGGCAACTTAATGATATCTTCTAAAAAAGAGGATAACTGCAAATGTAGAATGCTGTGGTTAACAAGGATATCCCGAAAGAATAAAGGAGTAGGAATGGATAGCCTTGCTTTGTTCCTGATTTTGATCTTACCAGGAAAAGCTCAGTCCAAACAGTTAAATACTTATAATACAATATTAACTTAGGGTTTATATTTGATACCTTTTTACCAGGTTGAGAAAATTCCCTTATATTCCCAGTTTGATGAGTGGTTTTTATCAGGAACTGAAGTTGTATTCTGTCAAATGCTTTGTCTGCATTTTTTGTCTGCATTTATTGAGATGATTGTAGCTTTTCAAATGTTAAATCAATCTGGTGGTTCTATGATAAACCCCAATGAGTCATCTTGTATTATCCTGTTTATATAGTCAGATCCAATTTGCTAAAATTTTCTTAAGATATTGTACCTGTATTCGTCAGGGAATTGGTTTGTAGTTTTCCTCTTTTGTGATTTTTTTTGTGGGGGGGCGGTGTCTGGTTTTGCTAACATGAAAAAACTGGCCTCATAGAATAAATGGAAAGGTATTCTCTCTTTTTCAAAGTCTGAGAAATGTTTCTGTAGAAGTTTTATTTCTTTAAGCGTTTGGTGGGTGGAGCCTTTCGAGCTTCTGGTTTTCTTTGTGGCAAGATTTTTATCCAGAACGGTTTCTTTAGTGACTGTGGTTATTTATCTTCCTGAGTGAGTTTTAGTAGTTTGTTTAAAAATTCTGTCCATTTCACCTAACTTATTGAATTTTGGGGCATAAAGTTTGACATCAGTATTCTTAGAGTTTATAATTGTTCTTTGTTTTTTAAAAAAATATATTTTGTATTGGGGTATAGCTGATTAACAATGTTGTGACTGTTTCATGGTGAACAGCAAAGGGACTCAGCCATACATATACATGTATCCATTCTCCCCCATAGAGTTTATAATTTTTATCGATTTTCTTAAAAAGCTAGCTTTTGCTTACTTTGACTTTTTATTGTTTTGTTTTCTGTTTCATGATTTATGTTTTGATGGTTATTACTTCCTATCTTTTTCTTCCTTAGAGTTTAGTTGAGTTTTCTTTTTGTAAGTTATTAAGGTAGAAGTTGAGGTAGTTGACTTCAGAACTTTCTTTTTTAATACAGACATTTAGTACTGTGTATTTCCCACTAAATATTGCTTTAGCTACATTTTGTAAATTTAAATTATAATCTCTTGCATTTTCGCTTTCATTCTGTTCAGAATGCTTTTTAATTTCCCTTTTGATTTCTTTCATGATCCATGGATTTGTTAGAAATATGTTACATGTTTCAAATATATAGAGATTTGTCAGATACCTTTATGTTATTGATTTCAAATTTAATTTCACTGTAGCCAGATAGCAAATTTTGTATAATTTTAATCCTTTTACATTTATTGAGCTTGTTTTGTTTTCTCCGAGTATAGTATATCTTAGTCATTTTTCTGTGTTCATTTGAAAAGAATATGTATTCTACTGTTACTGGCTAGATGATCATATATCAATATTGGTGATCAATATCATTTAGATCAAGCTAGTTGATGGTGTTCAAGTCTTTTATACCTTTCTGATTTTCTGTCTGTTTCTGTTAATTATTGAGAAAGGGGTATTGAAATCTCTCACTGTATTTGCAAATTTATGTTTTTTTCCTTTTAGGTCTATTGTTTTTATTTTGGATATTTTAAATCTTGTTAAATATTTAGGATTGTTCTCTTGGTATATGTACTCCTTTGTCCTTTGAAATTACTTTCTTTATATCCAGTAATATTCTTAGCTCTGCAGGCTACTTTATTAATATAGCAATGATAATCTTCTTTTTTTAAATTAGTATATATTTTACCATCTTTTTTCTTTTAACATTTGTTTTTAACATTTTTAAATAGGTAAATCTATTTTTAAATATTTAAATAAATTAGTTAATTTAAATACATTTACATATTTTAAAATATATACGTTTACTTATATATTTTTAAATTAAATATAGTTGATTTGCATGTTGTGTTAATTTCTATTTTATAGCAAAGTGATTGAGTTATACATATCTATCTATATTATACATTCTCTTTCATGTTCTTTTCCATTATGGTTTATCACAGGATATTGACTATAGTTCCATTTGCTATACAGTAGGATCTTGTTTTCCATTCTATATACAATAGTTTGCATCTGCTAATCCCAAACTCCAAGGCCATCCCTCCCCTCCCTGCTTGCACCTTGGCCACTGCAAGTCTGTTCTCTGTGTCTGTGGGTTTGTTTCTGTTTTATAGACATGTTTGTGTCATATTTTAGACTCCACATATAAATGATATCATATGGTATTTGTCTTTCTCTTTCTGACTTACTTGGTATGATAATCTCAGAGTCCATGCTGTTGTGTGCCATTGTATATATGTACCACATCTTTAGCCATTCATTTGTCAATGGACATTTAGGTTGCTTCCATGTCTAGTAAATAGTGCTACAATGAACATTTTTGAATTATAGTTTTGTCTGAATATATGCCCCAAAGTGGGATTGCTGGATCATATGCCAACTCTATTTTTAGTTTTCTGAAGAACTTCTATACTGTTCTCCGTAGTGACTGTACCAACTTACATTCCCACCAAGGTGTAGGAGGGTCCCCTTTTCTTCATACCCTTTGCAGCATTTGATATTTATAGACTTTTTAATGATGGCTGTTCTGACCGGTGTGAGGTGGTACCTCGTTATAGTTTTGATTTGCATTTCTCTAATAATTAGTGATGTTGAGCATTTTTCACATGCCTGTTGACCATCTGTATGTCTTCTTTGGAGACAGTCTTCTGATCATTTTTTTTTTCCTGATCATTTTTTGATTGGGCTTTTTCCTTGTTCTTGTTATTGAGTATGTGAACTGTTTGTGTATTTTGGAGTTTAAGCCTTTGTTGGAAAAAATTTTCTCCCTCCATAGGCCGTCTGTTTGTTTTGTTTATTGTTTCCTTTGTTGCACAAAAGCTTGTAAGTTTGATTAGGTTCCATTTGTTTATTTTTGCTTTTATTTGACTATTGTATTTTTATATTTAAAGAGTTGTTTTTTTTAGGTATCATGTAGTTAGGTCTTTTGGGGAAAAAATCCAATTTGACAATATCTGCCTTTTTACTTATGTATTCAGATCATTTATGTTTGGTGTGGTTATTGATATGTTTGGGTTTAAACCTATCATCTTGGCTATTTGTTTTTGTTCTTTTGGGTTTTGATCACTTGTCTCTTTTTCTGCCTCTTTTTGTATTGATTACTTTGATCTATTTTCTGTTCTTTGTTGCCTTATTATACCTCCTTGTTTCTTTTGTCAGTTTTTGTGGTTCTTTTGGGTTTTGTAGTCTTTCTTTCTAATGGATAAGCTGACAAGGTAACTTCTGACTGAGATAAGACAGGAATTGAAAATACAATTTCTCATGCCTTAACTGCCCTATTTGACAAAATGAAAAAAAAGAAGAGATTATTAATATATATCTGATACTTCATGGTAGGGACACAAGGTTCTGCTGTGGCTAATAAGCAAGCCTAAAACTAGTTCTGAAAATGAAAACAATTTTTGCCTAAGGGCTGTGTCATTGCTTCAGAATACCTGGAGCCTCTTTTATGATTTTTCTTTCCGGGTTCACTGCAGGCTCAAAACATCATCCCTCTTATCCACAGATTTTACATAATTAGTTAATTAATTTTTGGCTGCACTGGGTCTTCATTGCTGCACACGAGCTTTCTCTAGTTGTGGAGCGTGGGGGCTACCCTCTAGTTGTGGTGTATGGGCTTCTTATTGCTGTGGCTTCTTGAAGTTGTTGCAGAGCACAGGCTCTAGGCACACACTCTTCAGTAGCTGCAGCACATGGGCTCAGCAGTATGGCGTGGGGGCTCTAGGGCCTGTGGGCTTTAGTAGTTGTGACACAGGGGCTCTTGTTAGTTGTGGCTTAAGAGCCCAAAAGCATGTAGTCTTCCATAGTTGTGGCCCGTGGACGTAGTTACTCCACAGCATATGAAATCTTCCTGGACCAGAGATCGAGCCCGTGTTCCCTGTATTGGCAAGAGGATTCTTTTCCTCTGTGCCACCAGGGAAGTCCCACAGATATTTTTAGCAACACTGGATCCCTGGGTCATAAGTACTGAGTAACAAAATGTCCTGTATTGAAGTCTGGATCCTTCTGTTGCTTTGGACCCTCCTCAACCATTGTCATTTAGTAAATATGTTGTAGCATTGTATACAAATCTAGAAAGGCATATTAAGCAACATATGTTTTCTTAGTGGTATGGGTGGAAAGGTGCAACTTGATCTTTACTTTGAATGTTCTCTAGACCTTTAACCCCCAGAAACTTGACTGAGGTGGTAGACTTTTATAATCTTGTGATTATTTTTTACCCTCTGGCATATATGTCATCTCAAGGTATCTAACCCAAAGCATATACTGTCTGTTCTTCAGGCCCTGTCAGCGTGAGGTCCTCAATGAAGTAGATTAATATAATGTTCTATGAGGTGTTAAGATGTTAAGTGCTTGTAAACCAAGATTTAGAAAACTTTTTCTGTAAAAGGCCAGGTAGTCAATATTTTAGATTTTACAGGCCATGTGGTCTCTCTCATAACTACTCAACTCTGCTGTTATAGTATGAAGACACATATGCAGTGAAAGAATAGCTGAAACTGTCTTGCAGTAAAACTTTATTTACAAAAATAGGTGCTAGGCTGGATTTGGTCTGTGGGTCATGGTTTGCTAACCCCTGCTATAAACAAATCAGTGGCACACAGTTGGTAAAACCTAGTGGCAATATGATAAATTTACTGATATCAGCATTAAGTAAAAGCAAAATGCTTCTGATCTTCTGTTTTAGTATAGAGAAAGTGAAGTGAAAGTGAAGTCGCTCAGTCGTGTCCGACTCTTAGCGACCCCATGGACTGCAGCCTACCAGGCTTCTCTGTCCATGGGATTTTCCAGGCAAGAGTAATGGAGTGGGGTGCCATTGCCTTCAGTATAGAGAAAAGAAGTGTGCAGAAGTTAGTACCTGTGTGCCAGGGAGTTAATTGGTTTGTTCCACATGGAGACTGCATCTGGAAAAGCATGTGCAGTTGGAACCTACAGTAATCTGTTGTCATCCTCTACGGTGCACCTATTTTGGAGACAAATTAGAAAGTTAAAATGGAGTATGATAGGAATCATCACCCATGCATCTTTTTAAGCAAGCCTTGGGTGGTCACACCAATCTCTGCAGTTAGCCTAGGGATTAATTTTTTGATGATATTTGGGTTGAGGGAGCTACAAGACTTCCATTGGTCTTTCCTCCAGTAGTTTAAATTTCATAGGTCTGGCACTTGCTAAGAATATATGTTCATTAAAATATACACTCAGGATTCAGGAGAATTACCTTAATTTGGGGTAGAGGTTCAACTTGACCTACTAGGAGGAAGACTTTATTAGAAACTCCTTGTATTACTTGACTTCCATAAGTCTCCACTCTGATGTGTAGATTGCAGTGGTATCTTGGATCACCAAATAGGAGATACTTGGAAAATGGGGAGAAATCTAGAATTTGTTATTGTTTTAAGAAAGGGAGAGAAAAACCATAAGAAAGAGAAAATTTTAAAAGTAATTGGCAATTGGAGATTATCATAATATTAACTTTAAATTTGTTTTAAATTCAGATCAGGCCTGCATAATATTTTCTGCATAGTCTCCCAGTTTAAATATACTTTCTTGTTTTGCAGTTTTCTTTCCTAAATGAATTTATTTTAGAATCTGATTAATAGTTATTTGATAAGCATTATTTTGCAGGCCTTTTTCTCTCTTACTTTTGATGTCTTTTTTCTACAGATGTTCTGCTGGGGTCAATATGTTAAATACTATATCCCACTTTTACTTGTTTTCTGTTTTAAACATTTTATTATAGAAAAATTTAAACATATATCAAATAAATAGAATATTACAATTAACACTTGTATCCATCATACAACTGTTATAACTATATCAACATTTTGACATTCTTGTTTAATCTGTACCTCCCCTCACTCCCCATTTATCCACTTGATAATTTCTATAGT
This sequence comes from Cervus canadensis, assembly GCF_019320065.1. NCBI lineage: Eukaryota > Metazoa > Chordata > Mammalia > Artiodactyla > Cervidae > Cervus > Cervus canadensis. Next base: position 44,103,731 of record NC_057392.1, read on the forward strand.
TCTTTCTCTTTTTCTTTTTAAATCAAGTTTTTATACAATTTATAAAGGCTGTTTTTCATTTACAGTTATTATAAAATATTGGCTATATTCCCCATGTTGTATAATACATTGTTGAGCCTGTATTATACCCAATAGTTTGCCGCAGTTTTCTTTTTTAAGGGAAATTTTCACATACTGAAATGCACAGATATTTGCCGTATGGTTCAACATATGGATACAGTTGTATAAACCACACTCTGTTTCAAAATATAGATTTTACTCTTATTCACGTATGGCACGGCATGGCCAACAGATTAGGAAGTTGAGTCTTTGCTGTGATTTCCCCAGGAAGGAACTGGAGAGGCAGAGAAAGTACATTTAAGATTGGCTAGTTTGAATACTTGTAGTGATACCTGCCCCTGGGGTGGTTCAGGCAGGGGAATAGTGGCCTTGAGTATGAGAACCCTGTAGTTAGGAGCGTGGGCTCCAGATGTGGGGTTTGCTTATGAAAGACATGCTTGCGGGTGAGTTGTTTGCCATCTCTAGGATTTAAATAGTCCTGGGAGAGGCAATCCTCTGATGTCTGCAAGGTCCCAAGATGTCAAAGCATCAACAATACAGAGTAAAAACCATGATAGTACACACCCCTATCACAGTGTGGACCATTTCCATCTCCCTGGAAAGTTTGTGTCCTTTCCTAGTCAATCTCTGTCCCACTCCAGACAACCACTACTGAGATTTTTTTCACTTTAAATTAGCTTTATTTGTTCTAGAGCTTTATATAAATAAGACTAATGTAATTCTTGTGTTCAGCCTCTTTTGTTCAATGTATGTGTATGTTGCATCTCTGTAGTTTGTTCCTCTTTATTGCTGAGTAGTAGTCACTGTGTGGGCATGCCACGATTTGTTTATCCAGGGTGGGTAGACACTGGACATTGGCTTGGTTCCAGTTTTTGGTTATTGTAGATAAACCTGTTATAAACATTCATCTTTTGTTGCTGTGTGTTTTCTTTTCTTTCTTTTCCATTTATTTTTATTAGTTGGAGGCTAATTTATAATATTGTGGTGATTTTTGCCATACATTAATTTCATGTCTCTCAAGTAAGTATTAGGAGTCAAGTTGATAGGTCACAGGTTAGGTGTGTGTTTAACTCTTTATGAAACTGCCAGTTTTTTGAAGTAATTGTGCCATTTTACATTCCCACAAACAATGTTTGAGAGTTTTGATTGCCGTCTATCCTCACCAACATTTAATGTTGTTATTCTTTTAAATTTTATATCCTTCAAAACAAATTTATGAAACCCTAAATTTAATACATGTTTCTCAGTTCCTTTAATACCTCTTTTTAGCATAAATACTTGGTGGTTAATCAGCATTTTGTCAATCTGTGTAATTTTCTAGACAATTTATTAGTTGCCTGCAAATGTGGCTGTATTTGGTTGTTGTCCCACAATGCAAGTGGGTTTCCCAGTCTCTTTCTCTTATACACACACACACACACACACACACACACACACACCCTCATAATCTAACAAATATTTATTGCTTTTTTCCCTCCAAAGTATTGTGTTTAAATATTTTAGGGCATTTTATAAAGACAATAAGCACATATCTGGTTTCAAGATGGTAAAAGCAAGTAAAAGTCAATAAGTAAAATACAAGGTAGAATGTGATACATGCTCTAAAATAAAAAGGAAGTAACACTTTTAGACCTTGGAACCTGAAGGACATGCAGGTTTTTGACAAGTGGTAATGATAAGAAAGGGTCTTGTAGCAATAAATGCTGGAGAGGGTGTGGAGAAAAGGGAACCCTCTTACACTGTTGGTGGGAATGCAAACTAGTACAGCCGCTATGGAAAACAGTGTGGAGATTTCTTAAAAAACTGGAAATAGAACTGCCATATGACCCAGCAATACCACTTCTGGGCATACACACCGAGGAAACCAGATCTGAAAGAGACACATGCATCCCAGTGTTCATCGCAGCACTGTTTATAATAGCCAGGACATGGAAGCAACCTAGATGCCCATCAGCAGATGAATGGATAAGGAAGCTGTGGTACGTATACACCATGGAATATTACTCAGCCGTTAAAAAGAATTCATTTGAACCAGTTCTAATGAGATGGATGAAACTGGAGCCCATTATACAGAGTGAAGTAAGCCAGAAAGATAAAGAACATTACAGCATACTAACACATATATATGGAATTTAGAAAGATGGTAACGACAACCCTATATGCAAAACAGAAAAAGAGACACAGAAGTACAGAACAGACTTTTGAACTCTGTGGGAGAAGGTGAGGGTGGGATGTTTCGAAAGAACAGCATGTATATTATCTGTGGTGAAACAGATCACCAGCCCAGGTGGGATGCATGAGACAAGTGCTCGGGCCTGGTGCACTGGGAAGACCCAGAGGAATCGGGTGGAGAGGGAGGTGGGAGGGGGGATCAGGATGGGGAATACATGTAAATCTATGGCTGATTCATATCAATGTATGACAAAACCCACTGAAAAAATAAATAAATAAATAAAGGAAAAGAAAAAGAAAAAAAAGAAAGGGTCTTGTAGTGAAAAAAATAGTGTTTTTGTACCTTACAATTAGTGTCAGTCTTAATTTAGTAATAAGTTTGCTCATTTAGATAGAACTGACTTGAAATTTCTCTGTGTTTTAAAACCTGTGTCTCTAGGTGTTTTGGACATCATTGAATGACTGCACCTTTTGAACTTTGTCTTTGACTCAGCATAGACACTGGTAGTATGATGAGGTTTGAGGTTAGAATGGTACCATCTTTTTGAATACTCACTATGACTCTTCCGGTACTCTGTTTCACCAATTATTTTTCCTTTCTCTTGATTCTTCTATTTCTTCTTCACTGAATTTGTTGTTCCACCTATAAATGTGTTAAAGTCTCCTTCCTCCACCCCATTACTGGGGAAAAATAATTATTTTTCAATCCTATTGTATCTGTCAGGCTGTCATCCTCTTTTCCTCTCCTGTAACTGCAGAAGTGTCCACTTACTGCTTCTGTCTTTTACCTTTACTAGTTATTTAACTTCTTGCAGTATGAATTTTGCCTTCAGTCACTCTTCTGAAACCATTGAATACTTTCTGAAGTATCTTAGTCGGTAAATCTAATCTTTTTTCTTTTTCAGTTCAGATTGTCTTTGGCCTGTTTACAGGCATTGTAAGCCATGTCTTGATGGTCTCCCCTTCCTGAGCTTCTGTTGCTCCCTCCTCTTCTGTCTGTTCTACATCTATCTTCCTTGCCTCCCCTTCCTTTCTGTAAAGGTAGTGTTTACTTACCAAGGATTTGCTGTTGGCTCACTTCCTTCAGTGTAATCTCATCCAAACCCTTCCCATCAGATGCAGACCTCATCTGTTTTTCCAGCTCACCGTTCTTGCGTTCTTCAGTTGCTTATTAAACATATCTCACCATCACTTCAAGTTTGATATGTTTAAAATGTCTCCATTCTCAATCAAACCTGAGTTTCTTCCACTGGGTCTGTTAATAGTACCCTTATCTTTCTAATACCTGCACTCCAAACCTTGGCATTTTCCTTGATTTTTTTTTCCTTTTTGTTTCCCACATCTAGTTAGTTGCCAAGTTTAATAATTTTAGACTCTATAATCTCTCTCACCTCTTCTTCTCCATTTCTACTTCTCTATCCTAATTCAGGCCCTCAATTCAGTCAATATCTTATAATGACTTATTCATGAATTTCTTAATGCAGAGTTGTAGAAAAAGCATGGGATTTTCAGACCCAACTGCTGATTGTGAAGATGGAACTTACCAGCCATCTTAGAGCAAATTATTTAACCTCAATTTGTAGGTGAGAAAATTCAAACACAAAGAAGTTAGTCATTCCTACCTCATGAAGTACACTGTTTTGAAGGATAAATGGGACTGTGTATCCCTAGTGAGAAGGTACTAAGAAAATATTATTTATCTCTCCTTTTAAGAAAATATTATTTATCTCTCTCTCCTTTTAATCTCTACAACCCATTTACAGGTTAATATTCTTTAAGAACAACTTTAATCATCAATCTTGCTCTTCCATGTTTCTCTGATGTTGAGTTTGTTCATAATTTTTAGCCTCATATTTCAGACTGTTAATTTGTTTCAGCCTCCCTTTCTGACCTAATTTCTTCCTACTTTTAACAAACATCTTTTTGAGCAAAACAAAGCCAGTAGCAGTGCCCAATAACAAAGTGGTGAAGAGCATGAATTCTAGAGTCAGGCTGTGTGTGTGCCCAGTCACTCAGTCGTGTCTGACTCTTTGCAGTCCCATGGACTGTAGCCTGCAAGGCTTCTCTATCCATGGAATTTTCCAGGCAAGAATATTGGAGTGGGTTGCCACTTCCTACTCCAGGGAATCTTCCCAACCCAAGGATCAAACCCAGGTCTCTTGCATCTCCTGCATTGGCAGGCTGATTCTTAACCACTGTGCCACCTGGGAAGACCCCCCTAAATTTAAATCCCAGTCCCTTTACTCATTTTGGGCAAATTTCTCAATTTCCCGAAACCATAGTTTCCTGACAGAAAAAACTTCAACAAGTGTGTGTGTACTGCTTTGAATTCTTGGAAGGATAGAATGAGATTGTATATATGAAGCACTTGGTGCCTGGTATGTTGAGAGCAGCCACTATTAGAAGGATTAGAATTAGTAGTGGCAGTGGTTTTTGTTGATGCTGTTATAATTTGCTTCTCCCATTTTCATCTCCAGGCTCCTCATGTTCTTTTCTATGCATGGAGTACAGTTCTTCCCATTTGTACGTGTCTTAAGTTTTAACCATCTTTAAAGACCTACCTTGGTTCTCTTACCACTCTGGTGTCACCATCTTCCCCTAGTTGTCTTTCCTCTTCAGAATTCCCTAACTCTTTTAATTTAGAATGCTTGTTACTTCCATGAGCTTGCTGTAGAAGACTAGAAGTGCCTTGCAGGCAGATTGGGTAATTCATTTTTTTAAATCCTGTAACGCACGGCATCTTACACAGAATCACGCCCAAAAATGTATGCTGAATAAATATATTAGTTCACTATAAGCAATAGCCCTTTTGTTCCAAGGGATTTGCTCTTATTTCTTTAGGAATTTTTTTAAACTTTCCATTAATCGTTGGCACATTAAAATTTTACTTTTGACGTGAAAATGTAATTATTGGGCTCAAGGAGACTAATCTAAAAAAAAATCATAGTAGAAGACAATAATAGCTAAACAAATAAAAAGTGACCTGGTAGTGTTATTTTGAATTAAACAAAACTATTGTTTTCTACATTACCTCTCATTTCTTCATTTCTTACTGTTCCAAACCTGCTTTATACGTAATAGTACCTATCATGGTGCCAAATTGAAGGGTGAAGTAAGCATTTGTGGATAATTCATCTAAAACCTGTTTTATAAAATAAAAAATATGTAATATAATTCATTGAAATGTGATTAAATATCTCACTCAGTTCGTTAAAATGAGAAAGTGTCCTTACAAAGTGTCAGCCTCACATTCTGTGCAGATGGAGTTTTTCTTAGTAAGTGTTCCCACAGGTCTTAGGAAGGGGATGGGGTGGGAGTGGGGGAATCTCCACTTGAGATTTTCTTTCTTGTGGTGATTTGGTGCCTTTCCAGCCTGTCCTTCAGTATAATTTGTGCCTTGTGCTTGTTAAAGGAGGCTTTCATGCCTTAAAAATGTTTCTAGTCATTTGAAATAATTTTTAAGTCGTATACTATCATTATAAAGAGAGTGCTCCAAGGGCCTAAGAGGCAAGTGTTAGAAACTTGGTAAATATTATTATTTATTTCTTAAATAGGTATTGATCAACACATTAAAATGATAATATTTTTTCGTTTAAGAGTGGTCATTTCTTTCTTGACCACAAAAGGCTATGGTTCTTAATTACAGTATAGATTACTATTTGGTTTTTTGGTAAGATAAACTTGTATACTTTAGAAGTGTTATTTCTGTAATCTGTTTAGTTATCAGGTGGCTTTGTGCTTGAGGACCTTGCTAAGGATTTCTTTTTCACTTGGAGGTCAGTTTCCTCTTACTACCCAGAGGGAGTGGGGAAGGATGGAGGGAGGGATGCAGAATAGGACTAACTGGTGGACCATTGGATAGATTCTTAAGTTGTGCGATTTTTTCTCTAGTGATAGGAAATTTGGTACTAATACTTTACAAAGACATTTAGTTTTTGCTTTCATATTAATCTCAAGGAAATTAACTGGGAGAACAAGCAGTTAGCTTTGGCACAGAAGAAATTTAAGAAAATATATCCTATATTTGGATTCCTACTGAATTTGAGGAATAACTTTTTTTCGTGACGTGGGTTTTTGTGTTTTTATGAATTATTTAGGGACACTTTTCTGCTGTACTGGCTGAATATAAGTTGCAAAGATTTAAGCCTTTATATTAATGTTCTACCTCATTAACTTCATTGTTAGGGCTTTTACACTTCAGTGATTTAAAATAAAATGATCTAAATATAGTTCTGTTGTCCTCTTTTTCCCTCTCTCTCCCTTTTGAGGTCTAGATGATTATGTATTTAATTTTGTGTTTTCATTTAGACTCTGTAGTTAATTTTGTTAACTGTAGGATAATGAAGGGAAGCTATTGTATATCTAAATGTGTTACACTGTGAAGCCCCGATGGATAGGGCATGTGTTTGTAAAATAAACTGGTCACTGTTTTACCTTCAAGTGGTCTTCAGAGACCAGGAACCTCATAACTGTAAGAGTCCATTCTATTGTAGAGTTCAGATCAGTGGTTATAGATGAGCTTTCACATATATCCTGTGGTATTTATAGCCCTGGAATCCAAATAAGGAAGAGCTTTGCTTAAAAGCAAGCTATGTTTGTCCTTTAAAATGTTTTCTAAGCATTTTCAGAAAAAATAGGAATTATGCAGTGATTTTTTGAGCAAAGTCACCTTAGCAAATATTTGCAGCTAAAAAAATATACATATTTGCAGCTACTTGTAAATGGTAGACATATTTAGGCAATAAGATTTTTTCCTATATGGTTTACTGGCAAATGTGACAACTCCTTAGCACTATGTACCCCAAATGCAAATTAGGTGTCTTTGTTAAAAATGTAGAAAAAAGTTAACTTGAGTTCAAGGGAATGAAGCTGTTATATCAGACATTTTGCATTTTAAAAAAGATTTAATCTGTAAGGTATCTTATTAAATAATTTTATGAAGATTCACCAATATTTGATCCATTTAAATTGAGCAGTGAATTTCATTTTATGTAAGTATAGGCATTGATGTGAGGTATTGATGTTCATTTCTGATCATTTCTTTTATTTTTCAGCTCACCAGAGACTGGAACCAGCAACTCTTTCAGGGATTGTGGCATTTATCCTTAGTCTTTTATGTGCTGCTCTGAATTTAATTCGAGGCTTTCATGCCATAGAAAGTCTCCTGCAGGTACTGTGCTATTTTTGCAATTTCAGGTGACTGTGCCTTTCATACTACTTGTTACACAATTGATTTAGATTGATTTGGTTATTAATACAACTTACTGTGCTCAGATTTTGTATCCTTTATACTACTCTAGTTTCCTCTCCCCTTAAAAACACTACTTTCTAGTTGGCTTCTTCAACTTAACTAATACATATTTATTTATTATCTGCTTTGCAGGAGGCACTGTTTAGAGGTATTCTGGGGAAACCAAGATATGTGTGACAAGGGCCCTGCAGTCTCAGGCCCTGGAATTGAATTGGGAGGCAGAGAAGTCCACAAATAAATGTCAAGTACAGAGAGTTTGAGAGAGGAGTCAGGATAGGAGAAGGAAGCTCTGGGGGCGGGGTTGAATAGGACCTGGAAGGACCTGAGTAGACAGAAGTAGAAGAAAGAGGAGAGCACTCAAAGGCAGGTTTTTGTCCTTCTTTTGGGTTTCATACCTATTATTTCCAGAGACTATAGCTATCAGAACATACTTTTTCTCTTACTCTTTTTGTAAACTTTTGAAACTTCCTTTCTTGAATTAACACACATCTCCCCGTTTCCTTTCCCTGTTTTTGCTCACTTTCTCTGAAGAGTTTTTGACATTTACACATTGTAAATTAGTTCTTTTTTCTTTGGCTAGTATTATGCTAAAAATATCATTTATAAGAACCCAATCAAGACACTTTATATTCTGTTTTAAAATTGCTGTTAGTTTGCGGAATACACAAGAGAGTGGCATCTTTAGTACCCTCTGAAAGTCCTCAGCCACAGGAAGCCGAGAGCAGAGGACATCACAGCTTTCAGGCAGCGGAGCTGTCCCTCCAGGGGGGTTGAGGGTGTTCTTATGGCTTCCCAGTTCCTCTCCTGAACATCCCGGGCCTGCAGGTAAAGCCCCTGTTCCCTTTCAGGCACAGGGCAGCTGGCTGCTCTCTCTGGGCATTCCTGCCCTGGTTGCTTAGCTGTTTAGCTTTATTCCAGTAGGGCATCAATTTCAAACCACTTAAACAACCTGCCAAAAAGAAACAAAGGCAATTTGGAGACTGCTGACTGGAAAAAGCTAATAAATAAGATCTTCTCTTGCCTTAAAAAAAAAAACAAAACAAAACTTGATATAGTGGAAAGAACAGCAGCATAGAAGTGTGGGAGCTGATTTTTGTTTGTGGAAGAGTGAGAGAGAGGGTTAACTCCAGCTGAGCTACTGATGAGTTCTGTGACCTTGAATTGCTCACCTTACTTTATGGTTCCCCAGTTTCATTTCTTAAAAAATGAAGGGGACTTCTCTAGTAGTCCAGTGGTTAAGACTCCATGCTTCCAATGCATGGAAGGGGACATTGGTTCAATCCCTGGTAGGGGAATTAAGGCTTCCACATGGTGTGCAGTGTAACCAAAAAAAGAAAAAAAAAATGGCAGAATACATCCAAATAAATCCATTATGTTAAAAAAAAAAAAAAAGTGAATGGTGAATGGATAAGCAGATTTCAGCAAACCATACAGTGGAATATTATTCAGTAATAGAAAGAAGTGAGCTATCAAGCTACAAAAAGACATGGCTAAACCTTAAGTTCATATTGCTTAATGAAAGAAGCCAGTTTGAAGAAAAACTATATACTAAATGATTTCAATTATATGACCTTTTGAAAAAGGCAAAACTCTAAAGACAGTAAATGAAAAGATTCCGAGGGATGGAGAAAGGGAGCATGAGGTTTTTAGGGCAGTGAAACTGTTCTTACTATAATAGTAAGTCATTATAGTACATATATAGTGTTAGTTGTTCAGTCATGTCTGACTCATTTGCAACTCCAAGGACTGTAGTCCACCAGGCTGCTCTGTTCATGGAATTCTCCAGGCAAGAATACTGGAGTGGGTAGCCATTCTCTTCTCCAGGGAATCTTCCCAACCCCGGGATCGAACCTGGGTCTCCTACATTGCAAGCAGATTCTTTACTGTCTGAGCCACCAGGGAAGCCCTAAGTCATTATATAGTTGTCAAAGTCAGTAGAATGTACAACACTAAAGAGTGGGCCCTAATGTAAACGGCGGACTTCAGTTAATAATAGCATGTCACTGTTGGTTCATCAGTTGCAATGTTAGTGCGTGATGTTAGTGATAGAGGAAACTGAGTAGGGGAAAGAGTGGATATATGGGAGCTCCCTGTACCATGTGCTTAAATTTTCTGTAAACCTGAAACCGCTCTAAAGATGGCAGTCTGTTCACATGTACACATACCTCCCCACCACCACCAGATTAAAGCAAAGCCTGGAGGCACATTCTCCAGACTTTGATATTTCATTAGGTGTGGCTCTACTTAGTTAAAGTACAGCTTGTTACCCTTGGCCAGCTCTTAGGAAATGGTGGATGGGGCTTTCTTTTCTAACAGAGTGGCAGAGCGTTCCCCCTCACACAGGCCAGGTAGGGACACCAGAGCCCTAGCCAGAATGGAGCCAGGGTTCAGGAGTCTGATTTGTGTTTAATAGTCAGATGTACAAATTTTTGCTGTCTGAGAACTATGGCCATTTTGAGAAAGCCACTGAGAGACAGAGCAGGTTCTCTGACATTGCACCCACCAGTCTCTCTCAGCTTGGCCCCCAGCTCCCCTCATCAAGATGTCCTGGGAAATAACTATAGTTTGCATTAATTTGCACAAGGAAAGTCTGGAAAGATAAGAAACTAATAAATGTAGTAGGAACTGGATAGATAGGAAGCAGAGTAGGATTGGGAATCTTCATAATGGATATCTTCTTGATTTTTACTTTTTGAACCGTATAAATATATGACATTCAGATTTTAATGCTAATAATTAATATTAGCACCTATTATGTAAGCAGGAAAACACTTTTCTTAATCCAAATTAATAGGTAGATTTTCAAGAAACAGAAATTTCAGGCAGAGTAAAGGTATATATTTTCATGGAGGGTAAGAGGAAGCTGAGCATTTTCCCTACATTTTTAAAGCTTCTTATTGCCTCTTAAAGTCTACAATTTCCCTAGGAGCTTCAGGAGTTTTTTGTTTTAAACAGTTCCTTAAAACTGTGGTGGTGGGGTATGAAAGCAGCATGGGGTGAATTATGAATGGGGAAAAAGTTATAGTGGTCTTTTATAGTTTGGATGCTTATATCTTTGAAGATGTGTCTTTCTGATAGTTGATATGGAATTCTTTTTCGCTGTCATCCTAGACTAAATTCACCCCAACAACACTGCTTTCTCATTTGACCCAGGGAACTGTAAAATGTTCCATGTGGGGTTTTTAGCTATCTGGAGGCTAGGGACACCTGGTTATGTTACTCTCTCAGCATTGTTTTAAGTCTTTGTTCTGCCATAACCCAAATACACTCATCAACAGTTGAGGTTCTTGAAATAGTGATGCTTTAAGAGAGGAGTGAGGAAACAAAAGAGTACAAAGTTGGGGGAATATAATCTACAGATACTTTGTCACTCATCAGTAGTTTTAAGGTATTTTCCAGCAAATTTTGATCCTCTCACCTAAATGAGAATTACTGCTTTTGGAAATTTACTGGACCAAAAGTAGAGATTCCCATTGTTCCAGTTATTGGGGTTTTTACGTCTGTATAGAGAGAGTGTTCTGGTAAGTGACTGGAGCTTGGAGATATGTTTCCTTGTCTTGTTATGAAAATAATGAAGGAGTTCTATGTAGTGTTGGATTCCATGTAGTGTTGAATTCCTGAAAGATGGAATGGACACTAGGCTAACAAGTGGAGAAAAATGTCAGATTGCAGAGAGCACTGTGATAAACTTAGAGCTCTTACCAGGATGAGATTAGTCGTGCAAACTAGATTAATTTCAACAGTACATCCTTTATAGCTTGAATTAACCTGAAAGAAACTATATACAACATTAGGGACCTGAGTTCTCTCTCTTTTAATCTTCCCTCAGCATCTCTTTTATCATTGTATATGACTTATGTTGGCTAAAAGGTTCTTTTTATTTTCATTAAAGCCACTAAACTTAAGACATACTTCTTAATCTTCTCTCTGTTCATCACTGTACTTTGTGTTTGGGATAATCTCTACAGTTGCTGTAGATAATTTTTGATCAATAAAGTAGATCTTTTTGAGGTGGTCCACGGTGCAAATTTGAGTGCAAAATCCCAAACATGAGTCTTAAACCTTTATCTGTTCTGAACTAACCTGTGTTGGTGTTAACTCAGATCATGGTAGTAACAGAGGAGATAGAAAGATAGTACCTAGATTAAGTGGCCTCAGCATTTCCTTAATACTTGATTTAAGAGCAAAGGGTTTATTTGGGGGCCATATTTTTAGATCTAGCTGAAAATGTATAGTGTGTGCCCTGAGTGTGAGCAATATATTGATATTAATTTCAAATTTGATTTTTTAAAGCTGTGAATTCTAAATACTCTCCTTAAGTATTAAAAATGATTGCCACGTTTATCTTCTAGTATGTAACTTGGTGCCTGAGGCAATTTAAATTTGAGAACCCGCAGGAATCAACATTCCTGTGTAGTTAATGTCGTTTGAAGGTTCAGCATGAGTTTGTTTCTTCTAGATTAATAACTGATTCTTAGGGTGATAACGAGCAATTTATTACAATGCCAAAGTACTGAAGTTTTTCTTTGGTATCTAAGTTCGGACTGGGGGAGGTTTAGGATGAGTACAGCTTTTTTTTCAAGTTGGTAAATTTGATTTGGTGTTCACAGTAACGTGTAAATTAGATTATTTTCGCTCATTTCCATACTTTGTTCTGAGTTTAGAGATGTTATTGTGAGTTGACACCTCATGCATAAGCTTTTATCACATTGGGCTTATTTTTCCTGTGTTCTTTTAAGGATCAGCCTTGGAACAATGATCTTAATTAGGCTGATGCCAACCAGAAGTAATTCACATGTGGTGCACTAGAAAAAAAACGAGTATTCCGATACAGAAGTAGAAATGCTCATCTGAAAGTCAGAATACCTGGGTCACATTTGCCAATAGCAAACTTTGTGACCTTGGATGGGCTATTTTACCTTGTTGGATTTCATTTTTCTATTCTACAAGAGGAAAGTTTTAGACTACATAGGCTTGAGGATCACTTCATTACTACATCTCTGATTCTAAAATTGTTTGTAATGGATACTATAACTAAAAGTCAACTTGCTTTTATTCCTGGAGTTCTTTATTTCCCATAGATTTGTTACTATCTTTTAAACAAATTACGTACCTATTAAAGCTCAATGGAAGTTTTTATTTCTTTAGTAGCATTATATCTATGTTAAGATGCAGTGATTGCTTCCTTCAAAAAAGTAAATGCATTTTTCGTGTGTTCTGTGCATAAAGAGTTGGAAGGAAAAGTATAAAGAAGAAAAGGAAAATCCCCCAATTTTCTCTTATTTTATTAATACCTACCATATATATATATACACATATCATACCATTATGTAACTTTGTGTCCTTTTTTCCACTGAAGTTTAAAAAGTGAATGTTTCTCAATTATTACAGACATTTAAATAGTATCATTCTAACACATTTTGTGGCTATCATAGGAAGCTTCTGCTTACCTTGACATCCTCATTTTAAAAAATTCTTTGCCTTTACTAGTTATTTTCCAAGCAATATATTGGTACCCTAGCATCCTCTGAAGGTGAATGTGATTTTTAAAAATTTGGACTCTTTACTTCAGCCCTTTCTTCCCCGCCCACCCTTAATCCCATCTCCTGTCCACCCTGCCCCCACTGACTCCCACTTTTGTCTCTCTCTAAACCTCTGCCCCATGTTTCCCCAACCTGTAGCTATTCATCTGCTTTTCATATGCTTCCTCTCTACTGGCTCTGTTCTCGAAGCTCGTGGGCATGTTATAGCCTGCTGATCTGTAAAAAAAAAAACAAACAAAAAAACCCCTAAAAAACTTCTTGATGTGTGTTCCCTTCTAATATTTTAAAAGCATAGACTATACTTGTGCCCCCTATTCCCTTACCTCTGTTCTCTTGGTTTACCATGATCTCTTTCTTCCCTTATAATTCTTTCAGTGACAATTAAGTTCACCAGTGTCTTTGGGTCACCAGATATTGCAGCCATGCTAGAGGCCTTGTTTTATGTGTCCTCTCTGTCTCATCACACATGTTGTTCAGTGCTTGCTTTTGAAAATAATTCATTGTTTAAATTCAAAACTAATGCTTATTTTAGAAAACTTAGAAACAAATAAATAGATCACTGTTAAAAACTTCCCTGGTGGCTCAGACGGTAAAGCGTCTGCCTACAATGCGGGAGACTCAGGTTCGATCCCTGGGTTGGGAAGATCCTCTGGAGAAGGAAATGGCACCCCACTCCAGTATTCTTCCCTGGAAAATCCCATGGATGGAGGAGCGTGGTAGGCCATAGTCCATGGGGTCGCAAAGAGTCGGACATGACTGAGCGACTTCACTTAATAGTTTGATGTTTTACTTTATTCTTGACATAATCTCATCCCTTCATTTCCATGAAACAGTTTTTCCTATTGTATTTTTTTTCCTTTCTCTTCTTGTTGTTCAGTTTATTTGGTAAGTTTCTTCCTCCATCTATCCTTTAAATTGTAGGGTTTGTGTCATGTACTTGGCTTTATATTCTTTTAAGTCTACATCTTCTTGGATATTATCATAATGACTTTAAAAAAAGTTAATGCATGTATATCTAAGACATCAACAGTCATGCATACACAAGTAAAATATGTACATGGTAAATTTCAAAGCCTGTAATTTTCATAATAGGCAATTCTCTTCCCATTTCTCCTCCCCACAGTCAACCACTGGTGTATCCTTCTAGAGAGACTATGTGCATATGTTAGTGAAATGAAGTGAAAGTCGCCCAGTTGTGTCCGACTCTTTGTGACCCCATGGACTATACAATCCATGGAATTCTCTAGGCCAGAATACTGGAGTGGGTGGCTGTTCCCTTCTCCAGGGGATCTTCCCAACCCAGGGATCGAACCCAGGTCTCCTGCATTGCAGGCGGATTCTTTACCAGTGAGCCACCAGGGGAGCCCACATATGTTAATATGTATGTATTTATATATTTACTTATATATTCTTTTAAAATTATTCCTTTGTAAATGGCAGTATATTATTCATATTGATTTGAATCTTTTTTCATCTAACTATGTAAATCATTTCATAGCAGTATATAGAGATTCTTGTTAGTGACTGAATAGCATTTTTTTTTTTCATTTGTATCCCTGTTTCCCCCACCACACAGCATTTTAGTTTGAAAGAATTCAAACTTACAGAAAGGTTTTAGAAAGCAATATAATTAACAGCTACCAAACCATTCAATATCACAGTAATCCAAGTCTATGCCCCAACCAGAAATGCTGAAGAAGCTGAATGGTTCTATGAAGACCTACAAGACCTTCTGAAACTAACACCCAGAAAAGATGTCCTTTTCATTATAGGGGACTGGAATGCAAAAGTAGGAAGTCAAGAGATACCTGGAGTAACAGGCAAATTTGGCCTTGGAGTACAGAATGAAGCAGGGCAAAGGCCAACAGAGTTTTGACAAGAGAACGCACTAGTCTTAGCAAACAGTGCTTCCAACAACAAAAGAGAAGACTACCATGGACATCAGCAGATGGTCAATATAGAAATCAGATTGATTATATTCTTTGCAGCCAAAGATGTAGGAGCTCTATACAGTCAGCAAAAACAAGACTGGGAGCTGACTGTGGCTCAGATCATGAACTCCTTATTGCGAAATTCAGACTTAAATTGAAGAAAGTAGGGAAAACCACTAGACCATTCAGGTATGACCTAAATCAAATCCCTTACGATTATACAGTGGAAGTGACAAATAGATTCAAGGGTTTAGATCTGATAGACAGTGCCTGAAGAACTATGGACGGAGGTTCGTGACATTGTACAGGAGGCAGTAATCAAGACCATCTCCAAGAAAAAGAAATGCAAAAAGGCAAAATGGTTGTCTGAGGAGGCCTTACAAATAGCTGTGAAAAGAAGAGAAGCTAAAGGCAAAGGAGAAAAAGAAAGATATACCCATTCGAATGCAGAGTTCCAAAGAATAGCAAGGAGAGATAAGTGATCAATGCAAAGAAATAGAGGAAAACAAAAGAATGAGAAAGACTAGAGATCTCTTCAAGAAAATTAGAGATACCAGGGAAGATTTTCATGCGGAGATGGGCACAATAAAGGACAGAAATGTTATGGACCTAACACCAGCAGAAGATATTAAGAAGAGGTGGCAAGAATACACAGACAAAGTATACAAAAAAGATCTTCATGACCCAGATAACCACGATGGTGTGATCACTCACCTAGAGCCAGACATCCTGGAATGGAAAGTCAAGTGGGCCTTGGGAAGCATCACTACAAACAAAGCTAGTGGAGATGATGGAATTCCAGCTGTGCTATTTCAAATCCTAAAAGATGATGCTGTGAAAGTGCTGCACTCAGTATGCCAGCAAATTTGGAAAACTCAACAGTGGCCCCAGGACTGGAAAAGGTCAGTTTTCATTCCAATCCCAAAGAAAGCCAATGCCAAAGAATGTTCAAGCTACCACACAATTGCCCTCATCTCGCACACCAGCAAAGTAATGCTCAAAATCCTCCAAGCCAGGCTTCAACAGTACATGAACTGTGAACTTCCAGATGTTCAAGCTGGTTTTAGAAAAGGCAGAGGAACCAGAGATCAAATTGTCAACATCTGTTGGATCATTGAAAAAGCAAAAGAGTTCCAGAAAAACATCTACTTCTGCTTTATTAACTACGCCAAAGCCTTTGACTGTGTAGATCACAACAAACTGTAGAAAATTCTTAAAGGGATGAGAATACCAGGCCACCTGACCTGCCTCCTGAGAAACCTGTATGCAGGTCAGGAAGCAACAGTTAGAACTGGACATGGAACAACAGACTGGTTCCAAATCAGGAAAGGAGTATGTCAAGGCTGCATATTGTCACCCTGCTTATTTAACTTATATATAGAGTACATCATGAGAAATGCTGCGCTGGATGAAGCACAGGCTGGAATCAGGATTGCCGGGAGAAATATCAATAACCTCAGATATGCAGATGACACCACCCTTATGGCAGAAAGCAAAGGAGGACTAAAGAGCCTCTTGATGAAAGTGAAAGAGGAGAGTGAAAAAGTTGGCTTAAAGCTCAGCATTCAGAAAACTAAGATCATGGCATCTGGTCCCATCACTTCATGGCAAATCGGTGGGGAAACAATGGAAACAATGAGAGACTTTATTTTTGGAGGCTCCAAAAATTTTTTTGGGGGCTCACTGCAGATGGTGACTGCAGTCATGAAGTTAAAAGATGCTTGCTCCTTGAAAGAAAAGCTATGAAATTAAAAAGACGCTTGCTCCTTGGAAGAAAAGCTATGACCATAATTAAAAGCATATTAAAAAGCAGAGACATTGCTTTGCCAACAAAGATCTGTCTAGTCAAAGTTACGGTTTTCCCAGTAGTCGTGTATGGATGTGAGAGTTGGACTATATAGAAAGCTGAGCACCAAAGAATTGATGCTTTTAAACTGTGGTGTTGAAGACTCTCGAGACTCCCTTGGACAGCAAGGAGAGCCAACCAGTCCATCCTAAAGGAAATCAGTCCTGAATATTCATCGCAAGGACTGATGCTGAAGCTGAAATTCCAATACTTTGGCTACCTGATGCGAAGAACTGACTCATTTGAAAAGACCCTGATGCTGGGAAACACTGAAGGCGGGAGGAGAAGGGGACGACAGAGGATGAGACGGTTGGATGGCATCACCAACTCAATGGACATGAGTTTGAGTAAGCTCCGGAAGTTGTTGATGGACAGGGAAGCCTGGCATGCTGCAGTCCACGGGGTTACAAAGATTCGGACACGACTGAGTGACTGAACTGAGCTGTTACATACCTACCATTCTTTCTTACTTTCTCTCTTTTTATTTTCTTTTTTTTTTCTGAATCATTGGAAAGTAAAATTGTCAGTATTATGACAGATTTATTCCAAAATTATTCAATATGTCTGTCTTTAGGACTAGAACTTTCTCCTGCATAATCACAATACCTTTATTAAACCAAAGAAACTGAAGACCAATGTAGTATTAGCTAATAAGAAAATCTATTTTCAGATTTCACAATTCATATTTGACCCCAAATATCCTTTAATTTATATTTTTTCCTCTCTCCAGTCTATCAGCCAGTCAAGAAATATATTTTGCATTTCGTTGTCATACTCCTTTATTTCATTTAACTACTATTTAAATATATGACTACTAAACTAGATCTGTAGGTTAAACTCTTCCCTGAAGCTGACTTAAATGTCTACTAAACTTATTTATTAGGATATCTCACTAGCAACTCCAAAATACCTTGTCCAGAATGAACTCACTTTTTCTTCTCTCAAGCCCATTTTTCCTCCTATATTCCCAACTTAGTGTTTGTGTATGCTTAGTCTCTGAGTTGTGTCCAACTCTTTGTGATTCCATGGACTGTAGCCCGCCAGGCTCCTCTGTCCATGGGGATTCTCCAGGCAAGAATACTGGAGTGGGTTGCTATGCCCTCCTCCAGGGGATCTTCCCAACCTAGGAATCAAACACATTGCAGCATCTGAACCACCAGGAAAGCCCAACTTAGTGAATGGTGTCATTCAAATGTTGCCTAAATAGGAGACCTTTGAGTCATCCTATCCTCCTCTTAAAACTGCACAAGCTACTCCGTTTGCCTGGAATTCTTGTCCTACCTTGTCCCACCTTGAAGGTTTATCCTTCAAGATGCAAATTAAGCTTTACTTTCTGTGACAAACCTTCCCTGATCCTTTTTTTCTCCAGAATTAAATGTGTCTCCAGTAGGCTTCCTTAGTACCCTGTACATATACCTATCCCATCAGTTACCACTTTGGATGCAAATTGTTACTTTCTACCAGCCTCTGCCTTCCTGATTAGAGTTGAGCTTCCTCATTTTGTGTTGACTTGTTTTCTGTCCTTGGTTGCATAACACAGTACTTGGGCCATCAGTGTTTAATGAATGACTATTTTTTGAATGGAAGAATATGTTTATAGATATTCTCTTTAGTAAGTGGAAATAAAGATTTTCCAAAGCACAACTCAATTTGGCATTCATTTGTTGAGTTCCTACTTTGTGCACAGTTTCTTGCAAGTAGTAAGATTTATTTTCTGCCTTGAAGGAAGGTTAGGATCTCACTGAGAAGACAAGGCTAGTACATTAGAGATTTAAACAATATTGAAACGTAATCCTAATTATCTGATAAATGATGCACATAGTAACTTCTGGGAAGGAGAAGTTAGTGAATGTTTTTGAATACTTACAGTCAGTTACTGTTTTTTGTGTTTGCCAATATTATTGATATTTCATTGAATCTCTACAACATTTATTTTCAAAAAAGGGAATTGAAGTTAAATATTAATAATAGTCCATGGTCATACAGCTAGCTAATAAGTAAAGATTTGAACCCAGTTCTTATCTACTCCAGAAACATGCTGTTAAGTGTTCCAAAGGCAATTAAGAGAGTTATAAAGTGATAGTGTAAATTTAGGGAAAATATAATATTCGATTTTAAGACAATGAGATTATTGTATAGCCCCACAGTTAAAGGTTATGTAATTATTACAAATTAAGTGTTTGAGAAATATTTAGTATCTTGAGAACATGTTTTATGACATAATGTGAAGTATTAAAAAGTAGTACATAAAAGTATGATTCTATTTTTTTCAATGTACATGTATTTTTGTACAGAAAGGATTAGAAGGAAGTACATAAATGGTTAGCAGAATTCTCCCAAAATTGTGATATTATGTACTATTTGAGTTTCTTTGTAACATTTTGTTTCAGATTCTCTACAATGAACATGAACTTTTATAATCAAAAAAGATCATTGAAAGGACAGAAGAAAAAACAATCAAGCAGAACTTATTTAAAAGTCTTAGAATTATTAAAGTAGAAGGGCTTTTTCTTGACCTTCCTTGTCTCTGGGATAGAACTGGTCTAACCATCCCAGACAGATTAATGGTTTCTATTTTAAGATCCTCTCACTAGGATAAGCCATTTTCTCTCTGCCTTACAGGCACTTCTGTTGCCCAATAGCAAATGGAAAAGGAATGTTCTCTTTATGTTATTTCAAGTACTTATGGTCATGAGAGACACTCCCATGTCTTCTGAAAATTTTTATTGTATAGAAAGATTTTTTTTTTTCCCTAAAATAAGAGCCAAATTTATGTTTCTATCTAGAAGAAAAGAAATTTGATGCTCCTGCTTGGGCTTTATGTTCTACTCCATCAAAAGGCATGAGAAATACAGATATTTAAAAGTAACCAAAGAGAAGTAGGAAAAAATAGGTTTTTACATGTCTCCATTAGTTTTCTTTTAAAAGAAATACTCTTATGCATAATCTCTGTTTTTCCTCTGAGTGGTTTTAACTTAATACATGTGACTGAATTTCCTCATTGGGATTTAGCACACTCTAGTGGACAGTAGCTTTTCAATTTTGGTTGTCTTTTTAAAAAAATTTTAATCATGTCAAATGACTTCATTGGACAGTTCATTGATGTGCTAATTCTAGATGTAAACTATCAGTATTTATTTGAGTCAAGTAGTAATCCTAACAAGCAGGCCTAACTTTATAGGCTGCTGGAGTGTTGTATATTTTCATATGGTTTCTTTAGTGGAAAGTAGAGACATGTTTAATGTTACACAGAAACTTGTTTCCGTTGGCTTTCATCTTCTCTTGGGTAAGATATAATTGATGGAGAAGCCCAGACCTAGAGGAACGCTGGTAGTCTTCCTCTACCTCACACTCCCAGGTTCTTATGATGTGTTTTATGTTTCTCTTTTAGTACTTGAGTATTTTTATATGCCACTTTTGAAAATTTTGACCATTTGTGCATAAAGGTTGTCATATCCTATCCCAATGGATTGTTTTTGGAAATGGGCTTCCACAGAAAGAGTAACTTTCTATTTTATTTTTGCAGAGTGATGGTGAGGACTTTAATTACATTGTTGCATTTTTTCTTGGAACAGCAGCCTGCCTTTACCAGGTATGTACTCTCTCATTTGTAAGAAATACCTTCCTATTATTGCTCATTTCAGGTGTCATTTCTAATTAACTTCTTGGGCACTTTAAATAAAATAATGTCTGAGTTCTTTGCCTCATTTTTCAATTTGAGCCTCTGTTAGCTTTGTGACCCTTTTGAATGGACATAGATCCCAGTGAATTCAGTGTTAGCCCTCTTCCTGTTCTGGGGCTTTATTGGCAGCTGGTCATCAGCCTGTGGCAGTAAAGGCTACGTCTAGATATTCTGGTGACTTATTATTCAACTTGCAGGCTCTGCTTTTACTCCAGGTTGAGGATTTTGTGTTTTTGATAAGGTCTGTGAAGAGGGAACAGCAAAAGCATGGTTTTAGGATATTTAATTTAGCAGTGATGAATAGTGTAGATTGTCAGAGCAAAGAGACTACAAGCAAGGGTATTAGTTTTGAGGCAGAAGGTAATGAAAGCCTAAATTATGGTAATGGCAGTGAAAGTGAAAGTCGCTTAGTTGTGTCCGACTCTTTGCAACCTCAAGGACTATACAGTTCATGGAATTCTCCAGGCCAGAATACTGGAGTCGGTAGCCTACCCCTTCTCCAGGTAATGGCAGTAGGGATAGGAAAAGAAAGGACGGTGAGAAGGAAGACTCCCTGAGATTAGAAGACCGAGTAGATCTGAGACTTCAGGAGAGAGGAGGTTTTGTACCTGAATGATAGGGAGATACATACTCCCATTTCCAAGACCAGAGGAGGCACAGATGTGTTAGAGAAGGGAGAGTTAACCATGCTGATTACCCAGATTCAAGTGTCTTTGCTGAAACATGTTAGAGCAAGCAAGGCCTTTTGACTTAACACTTACAGGTGACACATTTCTCTGTCTTGCATAGAAAAATGTTAGATTCAGTACTGCAAATAAAAGGGTACCTAAAACTCAGAAGAGATCGTTAGAGAAATATATTAAATATATGCGTTTGACTTTTATGTAAAGACATATTAGAAATTTTAGTTTCAGTGACCCCATTTTTTTTTAAATCCCCTAATTTTTCTTAATCATTTATATTAGCTTTAGAAATTGTTTTTCTGTCAAATTTGACAGATTGAGTTACAATGAATGACATTTCGTGCAGGAGATATGAAAGCTTGTCTTCATTGATGTCACAAGTACTTTAATTTTATGAAATATTCTTGTGCAGATTTTGTCATTTAATCTCTACAGTCTATCACAGAGGGTATATTATCCTCACTGTTTTGAAACAGAGAAATCTGAAGCAGTTTCAATACTATCCTGAGATCACATAGCCGGCAAGTGGTAGAGTCAGAACTGAACTGGGTCTTCAGATTTTAAATGTCACATTCATTTCACTATATCATGCTATCTCTAAGCAAAATTCCTATATTTGCATGACTTTTATAATGCTATAAGTTCATAACTTAATAACTTATATGCACTATTTCATATTCTAAAACAATGTGAGGTAAATATGACTTTAAAATAGTTTCATGAATGATTATCCTTATAAAATATACTTTTAGCTGTTTTACCTTAATGAAATAATTTTAAATGCTAATAATAATGCAAAAATGTGTTGAGCTCTTCCTTTGTGGTAAGCCCTTTACATTTCTTATGCCATTTGATCCTCAAAGAAAGCCCCGCACTAATCCTATTATTATCACCATTTTTTACTGCAGCCTAGACAGTTCTTACAGTCAGTCAGTGACTTGAAATCTAGGTGATCTTAGAACCAGTGCTCTTGCCAAGGATAGGCATACCTCTGTTAACTTTCTCAGAACAGATGAAAGTATTGATAGTTGTAAGAGTGGTCTCATGGTAGAGCAGTGTCACCCAGGTCTTCTTTTAACTTGAGAAGTAAACAGATACATACTTTAAAAAAGAAAATTTAAAAAAAATGTCCTTCATATTGACAGGCTTGAAACTGAATGCTTTCCAAATATGATTAGCAGAGTGATAATAATGTTGTTTTTCCCCATAGGAAAAATTAAGTGATTAGGTTTTACCATGTGATATGCTATATCTCCAATTTCAGGATATTTTTTAATCTCCTTTAGATCAGACCTCAAAGGCCACTACTACATTGTTTGTTGCCTTTTCCTCCAGGCTCTGGATACTTGTAGAATCACAGGGTTCAGTCAGATAGAGATCATCTTGATATGGAGCATTTACAATAGGAAATCTGGGAATTCCCTCTCAGTTCAGTGGTTAGAACTCCATGCTTCCACAGCAGGGGGCATGGACTCAATTCCTGATCTGGGCACTAACATGCTGCAAGCTGCATTGCATGACCAAAAACATAAAATAGGAAATCAGAGGAAGTCTGAAGAAACTAGATACTCTACTTTTCCCTCTGTGTTTTATTTTGAAAACCTTTAGACTTACAGAAAAGTTGGGAAACTGGTACACCTAGAATCACCAGTTGTTAACATTTCACAACATTTGCTTTATCTCATTCTTTTTTGTGCATTTATGTATATGGGGTATATACTCATTGTTTATAATGTAAATTGCAGATAAGGTGAATGTGTAAAGTTGTTTTTCTCATTAGACTTTTTATTTTGAGAGACTCACCTGGAGTCGTAAAGCATGCTTGAATAACATTTATCTGTTTCCCCCCAATGTAACCACCTTGGAAAGCTATAATCCAACATCACAATGCACATTGATGCTGTCAAGTATATAACAGTCCTTACCATAAAGACTCCTCATGTTGCCTTTTATAGTTCTCTCCTGCCTCAACCCCAACCCCTCTTTAATCTCTGGCAACCACTACTGTATTCTCATATAATTTTCTCATTTTGAATGTGTTATATGAATGGAACCATGTAGTGTATATAACCTTTTGTTGTTGGCATTTTTTATTCAGCATAATTCTCTGAAAGTTTATCCATGCATGTGTCAATGGTTTGTTCCTTTTTATTGCTGAATCGTACTCCATGGTATGGCTGTACCACAGTTTGTTTGATCTTTCACTCATTTAAAGGACGTCTGAATTGTTTCTAGTTTTTGGCTATTATAAATAAAGGTGCTATAAACTTTCATGGGTGGGATTTTGTGTGAAAAAAAGTCTTCATTTCTCAGAGCTAAGTGCCCAGGAGTACAATGACTGGGTCATGGTAGTTGCATGATTATTAAGAAACAAACTGTTTTCCAGAGTAGTGTACCATTTTACATTCAGCATTGTGGGAGTGATCTAGTTTCTCTGCACCCTTGGCAGCATTTGGTGTTGCCTGAATTTTTTAATTTTAGCCATTCTGATAGATGTGTAGTGATAATCTCATTGTGGTTTTTTTTTTTTTTTTTTTTTTTTTTTTTTTTTTTTTTTTTTTAGTTGGAGGCTAATTACTTCACAACATTTCAGTGGGTTTTGTCATACATTGATATGAATCAGCCATAGATTTACACTTATTCCCCATCCCGATCCCCCCTCCCACCTCCCTCTTCCACCCGACTCCTCTGGGTCTTCCCAGTGCACCAGGCCCGAGCACTTGTCTCATGCATCCCACCTGGGCTGGTGATCTGTTTCACCATAGATAGTATACATGCTGTTCTTTTGAAACATCCCACCCTCACATTCTCCCACAGAGTTCAAAAGTCTGTTCTGTATTTCTGTGTCTCTTTTTCTGTTTTGCATATAGGGTTATCGTTACCATCTTTCTAAATTCCATATATATGTGTTAGTATGCTGTAATGTTCTTTATCTTTCTGGCTTACTTCACTCTGTATAATGGGCTCCAGTTTCATCCATCTCATTAGGACTGGTTCAAATGAATTCTTTTTGACAGCTGAGTAATATTCCATGGTGTATATGTACCACAGCTTCCTTATCCATTCATCTGCTGATGGGCATCTAGGTTGCTTCCATGTCCTGGCTATTATAAACAGTGCTGCAATGAACATTGGGGTGCACGTGTCTCTTTCAGATCTGGTTTCCTCAGTGTGTATGCCCAAAAGTGGGATTGCTGGGTCATATGGCAGTTCTATTTCCAGTTTTTTAAGGAATCTCCACACTGTTTTCCATAGTGGCTGTACTACTTTGCATTCCCACCAACAGTGTAAGAGGGTTCCCTTTTCTCCACACCCTCTCCAGCATTTATTGCTTGTAGACTTTTGGATAGCAGCCATCCTGACTGGCGTGTAATGGTACCTCATTGTGGTTTTTGATTTGCATTTCTCTGATAATGAGTGATGTTGAGCATCTTTTCATGTGTTTGTTAGCCATCTGTATGTCTTCTTTGGAGAAATGTCTGTTTATTTCTTTGGCCCATTTTTTGATTGGGTCATTTATTTTTCTGGAATTGAGCTGCAGGAGTTGCTTGTATATTTTTGAGATTAATCCTTTGTCTGTTTCTTCATTTGCTATTATTTTCTCCCAATCTGAGGGCTGTCTTTCACCTTACTTATAGTTTCCTTTGTTGTGCAAAAGCTTTTAAGTTTCATTAGGTCCCATTTGTTTAGTTTTGCTTTTATTTCCAATATTCTGGGAGGTGGGTCATAGAGGATCTTGCTGTGATTTATGTCGGAGAGTGTTTTGCCTATGTTCTCCTCTAGGAGTTTTATAGTTTCTGGTCTTACATTTAGATCTTTAATCCATTTTGAGTTTATTTTTGTGTATGGTGTTAGAAAGTGTTCTAGTTTCATTCTTTTACAAGTGGTTGACCAGTTTTCCCAGCACCACTTGTTAAAGAGGTTGTCTTTTTTCTATTGTATAGCCTTGCCTCCTTTCAAAGATAAGGTGTCCATAGGTTCGTGGATTTATCTCTGGGCTTTCTATTCTGTTCCATTGATCTATATTTCTGTCTTTGTGCCAGTACCATACTGTCTTGATGACTGTGGCTTTGTAGTAGAGTCTGAAGTCAGGCAGGTTGATTCCTCAGTTCCATTCTTCTTTCTCAAGATTACTTTGGCTATTCGAGGTTTTTTGTATTTCCATACAAATTGTGAAATTCTTTGGTCTAGTTCTGTGAAAAATACCTTTGGTAGCTTGATAGGGATTGCATTGAATCTATAAATTGCTTTGGGTAGAATAGCCATTTTGACAATATTGATTCTTCCAATCCATGAAGACGGTATGTTTCTCCATCTGTTTGTGTCCTCTTTGATTTCGTTTCATCAGTGTTTATAGTTTCATGTAAGGTACTTTGTTTCTTTAGGGTAGATATACTCTA